>NC_043017.1:32534241-32539241 GCF_006345805.1 Octopus sinensis | reverse complement strand
TTTAGTTTCCGTCTACCAAATCCACTCACAAGGTTTTGGTCGGCCTGAGGCTATAAGAAGACATCTGCCCAAGGTGCCATGCAGTGGGACTGAATCTGGAACTATGTGGTTGGTAAGCAAGCTACTTACCACACAGCCACTCCTACACCTACAGGATAGAAAGACGTTTACAGCACCTAGGTTTCCCAAGCGGTCACCCATCTAAGGACTAACTAGGCTCGACTTTGCTTAACTTCGATGATTGGACGAGAACCGGTGCTTTCATTAACTCTATTGCTTTAATTCTTTACTGCTCTGTATTTTAAAGGGAGTTTCTTTTTCAAATTTTTGATATATTCACAACATATTTATCTATATGTGTGTATGTGAGTTTGTGTGTGTGTGTGTGTGTGCATGTGTTTATATATAAATGTGTACGTACATATGTGTGTGTGTGTATATTTATGTGTGTGTGTGTGGTGTGTGTGTGTGCGCGTGGGTGTGTCTCTCTCAAGCATACACACACATTCTCAGTGTAGATAATCCAACTAAGACATTTGAAACCCAAAGTGGAAGAAAAACAAAATGAGATGAAAAGAAAAAAAATGTTTTAAACAAATCAAACAATAAGCAAAATAGATTATATTTTGTTTTTACATTTCTGCTTTGTTTGTAGATATTGTGTAGAACACCTTTAAACAAACAAAGGAACGTGTTGAAATTGTGCTACAGAAAACCAAAAAAATAATGTCAAAATACTCAGGATTTAAAGGAATTCGATGAAAGAAAGAAAGGTTTGATAAAACCTGAAATGTCAAATTGTATTTCAAAATTTGTATAAAAGATTACAGACTTGCTTTGACAATTTTAAGGCAAGTGCTGAGAATAAAAGTAAGATTTTCACTGGTTTTGTTTTGGGTATCAATATACACTTTATTTGCACCCTGCCACACTCTCACACACACACACACACACAGCACAGGCTTACTGGCACTTATGCCTGTGCTAGTAGGGTGCCAAGAACACCATCCGAGTGTGATTGTTGTGATCGTTGCCAGAGCAGCCAACTGGCTTCCGTAGCCGTGCCACGTAAAAGGGTACCATTTCGAGTGTGATCGTTACCAACGTCGCTTCACTGGCACCTGTGTCAGTGGCACATGTAAAAGATTCGAGCGAGGTCATTGCCAGTACCGCCTGACTGGCCCCCAAGCCGGTGGCATGTAAAAAGCAACCACTACACTGTCAGAGTGGTTGGCATTAGGAAGGGCATCCAGCTGTAGAAACTCTGCCAGATCAAGATTGGAGCCTGGTGTGGCCGTCTGGTTTGCCAGACCTCAGTCAATACCTATTTCTTTATTACCCACAAGAGGCTAAACACAGAGGGGACAAACAAGGACAGACATAGGTATTAAGTTGATTACATCGACCCCAGTGCGTAACTGGTACTTAATTTATCGACCCCGAAAGGATGAAAGGCAAAGTCGACCTCGGCGGAATTTGAACTCACAATGTAACGCAGACGAAATACCGCTAAGCATTTCGCCCGGCGTGCTAACGATTCTGCCAGCTCGCCGCCTTCAGTCAATACTGTCCAACCCATGCTAGCATGGAAAACGGACGTTAAGCGATGATGATGATGATGATGATATCATCATCATAATTTCATGCTTGTTCTTCTCTATGCTGGCATAGGTTAGATGGTTTGACTGGAGCTGATGAACCAGAGTGCTGCACCCGGTTCCAGTCTGATTTGGCATGGCTTCTACAGCTGGATACCCTTCCTAATGCCAACCACTCCAAGAGTCTAATGGGTGCTTTTACGTGCCACCAGCACAGCTGCCATTTATATTTGATTGAAAATAGTGTTGAAAAATATAAATCTGACACATAGGCGCAGGAGTGGCTGTGTAGTAAGTAGCTTGCTAACCAACCACATGGTTCCGGGATCAGTCCCACTCCGTGGCATCTTGGGCAAATGTCTTCTACTATAGCCTCGGGCCGACTAAAGCCTTGTGAGTGGATTTGGTAGACGGAAACTGAAAGAAGCCCGTCGTATATATGTATATATATATATATATATATTATATATATATATATATATATATATGCATGTGTGTGTTTGTGTGTCTGTGTTTGTTCCCTAGCATTACTTGACAACCGATGCTGGTGTGTTTATGTCCCCGTTACTTAGTGGTTCGGCAAAAAGAGACCGATATAATAAGTACTGGGCTTACAAAAGAATAAGTCCCAGGGTCGAGTTGCTCGATTAAAGGCGGTGCTCCAGCATGGCCATAGTCAAATGACTGAAACAAGTAAAAGAGTAAAGAGTAAAAGAGAGATGTTGACTTACGACCTGTCAGTCAGAATCGAACTCAGTCATAAGTGAAGCAGAAGGTGTACACACATGTGAATTGAGGGCTTGAGGCTTCATGCCAAGGGAAGGGCCTGCACACCATCTTGAGTGGAGAACACAATGAGGAATTAGACATTTCCTAATGTTTTTATTGATCTAAGGATATATTTAACGATGCCCGTAACTGTCAGTTCAGGTGAACGAATTTTTGCAAGATTAAAACGGATTAAATCATACCTACGGTCTATAGTTTCACAAGAGAGACTAAATAATTTGGCAGTGGAACCAATAGAAAATGACATTACAAAAATCATTGACTTTGAAATGATTTTGAAAGACTTCTCTGATAAAAACGCCAGAAAAGGCTTACTCACAAACATCATCATCATCATCATCATCGTTTAACGTCCGTTTTCCATGCTAGCATGGGTTGGATGGTTCGACCGGGGTCTGGAAGCCAGGAGGTTGCACCAGGCTCCAGTCTGATCTGGCAGTGTTTCTACAGCTGGATGCCCTTCCTGACGCCAACCACTCCATGAGTGTAGTGGCTGCTTTTTACGTGCCAGGGGAGGCTGGCAATGGCCATGATCAGTTGATGCTTTTTACATGCCACCAGCACAGAAGCCAGTCAAGGTGGAGCTGGCATCGACCACGTATGGATGGTGCTTTTTACGTGCCACTGGCACAGGTGCCAGGGGAGGATAGCAACGGCCAAAATCGGTTGGTGCTTTTTACGTGCCACCAGCATGGAAGCCAGTCAAGGCGACACTGATATCGGCCACGTACGGATGATGCATTTGATGTGCCACCGGCACAGGTATCACAACTACAATTTCCATTTGCTTTTTTGATGTTGATTGTGATGTACTTGACTCAATGGGTCTCCTCAAGCACAGCAGGTCACTCTACGATCTAAGGTAAGTACAGCAGGCCATCCTGCAATCCAAGGCACTTTGGAAGGAGAAGGGATTACTCACAAACAGTATACCAGTAATTATCTTGACTTGTAATAAAACATTCAAGCTTTCATATGAGCTTCCAAGTTTTAGTATATCGTTGTGGTAGATGGTGGAGCCTCAAGCCCTCAGTGCTTTTCGGCTGGGACTGGCATACAAAATGAAACATAAAGTAAAGGACCCCCATGAAGAATTCTGTAACTGGGCTCCATACATCCTAGCACTGGCCCTTTCTACATGTAACATAAAAACATCCGACAAGTCTTGTTCCTACTGCTTAGTATCTTGGGCAAGTATCTCTACTACACTTGCAAACTAACCATGTCAGCATGGGAAAATAAATGTAAAGCAATTATGATGATGATGATGATGATGAGGATGTGTATGTGTGAGTGTAAGCATTTGAGCATGTGCGTATGGAAGCACTCCGCCGGTTATGACGATGAGGGTTCCAGTTGATGCGAATCAACGGAACAGCCTGCTCGTGAAATTAACGTGTAAGTGGCTGAGCACTCCACAGACACATGTACCCTTAATGTAGTTCTCGGGGATATTCAGCATGACACAGAGAGTGACAAGGCCGACCCTTTGAAATACAGGTACAACAGAAACAGGAAGTAAGAGTGAGAGAAAGTTGTGGTGAAAGAGTACAGCAGGGATCACCACCATCCCCTGCCGGAGCCTTGTGGAGCTTTAGGTATTTTCGCTCAATAAACACTCACAACGCCCGGTCTGGGAATCGAAAGCGCGATCCTACGACCGCGAGTCCGCTGCCCTAACCACTGGGCCATTGCGCCTCCATGTGTGTATAGATATACATAGGCGTATTACAAGATACGATGAGGAATAAAACAGGCAGATGTATTATCGTTTCGATCACAGTTATGACATGGAATTTCTTAGAATTTTGATATTCTTATATAATCTTCAGATGAAACAAATCTAAGGCAGAAGCTGCTTCATTGTTGATAAACAATGATTTATGTGTATTCGTGTTCTTACATATCCAAACATACCTATATGTGTGTAGGCATGTGTGTGTGTGTGTGTGTATACATACTTACACAGCCAAATTCATTCTTAATGCTTAGCTTCAGAACACAAATACCTGCCCTCCACCATCAAAGGTGGGGGTGCGTTGTTAGGAATTCTAAGGAAAATTTGATAAAAAGCTTTCAAGTTGAGTATTTAAACAGACATATATAAACGAAACAGCTCTCTCTCTCTCTACAATATACCCGTATAAGTGTGCATGTATGTATGTAAATATGCATATATATGCATGTATGTATGTATGTATGTACGTATGTATGTATGTATGTATGTATGTATGTATGTATGTTTGCATGTATGTATGTATGTATGTATGTATGTATGTATGTATGAATGTATGTATGTATGTATGAATGTATGTATGCATGCATGTATGTATGTATGTATGTATGCATGTATGTATGTATGAATGTATGTATGCATGCATGTATGTATGTATGAATGTATGTATGTATGTATGTATGTATGTATGTAAGTATATATGTATGAATGTATGTATATATGTATGAATGTATGTATATATGTATGAATGTATGTGTGTATGTATGTATATATGTATGTATATATGTATGAATGTATGTATGTATGTATGTATGTTTGTATGTATATATGTATGAATGTATGTATATATGTATGAATGTATGTATATATGTATGAAT
>NC_043017.1:32504241-32529241 GCF_006345805.1 Octopus sinensis | reverse complement strand
TCCCTTCTGGGTAGTAAAGAAATAGGTATTTCGTCTGCCGTTACCATCTGGGTTCAAATTCCGTCGAGGTCGACTTTGCCTTTCATCCTTTCGGGGTCGATAAGTTAAGTACCAGTTAGTCTGTTTGTCTGTCCTTGTTTGTCCCCTCTGTGTTTAGCCCCTTGTGGGTAGTAAAGAAATAGGAAGAGCTGCTATTCAAAGGAACCAGGGTGAAGTAACATGTCGGACCATCAGTCAATGAGAAGAGTGGTTTCCAATAAGAAGTGACTTGGATCAGAATAACTTGTCCAATTCATGCCGATATGGAAGAGGAACATATGAAGAAGTTGATTTTATAGCCATGTGTGTGTGTGTGCTTATGTACATGTGGCCTTGTATGTAGTATGTTCCATTTGAGAGACAGAAATTTCAATATGTTTTACATTAAAAATCTGACAGATTTATGAGATATGTGTGTGTGTGTGCAAAATTCATATAGCCAATACCATTCTTTCATAGTGTGTGCATGTGTGTGCATGTGCGTGTGTTTGTGTGTGTATGCATGTGTGTGTACATGTACATGCATGCTTGTGTGTGTGTGTGCGTGTGCGTGTGTGTGCGTGTGTGTGCACGTGTATGTATGTCCTCATCATCACCATCATTGTCACTCCATGCACACTTCTCATGTTGGCATGGGTTGGTTGGTTTGACAAGGAATTGGTGAGCTGCAAGTTTCTATGGCTAGAAGCCCTTCCTATAATACCAACTATTTCACACACTGTATGGGTGCTTTTTACATGGCACCAGCACTAGTGAGGTTGCCTTGTAATTTGCAAGACAGAAAAAAAAAAGAACAGGGAAAGAAGAGAAGGAAAGGAAGGAAAAAGCTCCACAGACATTAAGGTTACAATTGGTTTCATGTTAAGGAATTCCTCAATAGTTATGAAGCCTGTCACATGGAACATCAATTGAGACAAACACATACGTTTTCATGTGATAGGATTGATAACTGCTAATGTATTCCTTAGCATGAAAGCTACGGTAGTCTTCATACACTAGTGAACACCAATGTGGTGTTGAGCATTCATTCTCATTGTTCAATATCTACACACATATATATACCGGAGTAAGCACATAAATGCAAAACAAGGTGGTAAAAAGAGTACTCAAATACTAGCGGTGGAGTAATATGCTTTATTTAAATGCTGCAGAAATATATCCAAAGCTGTTACTCGGAGTTTCACGTTCCTGTTTGTCAGACAGTTTTGTTGCAAAACTGTCTACAAAACTGTCCGACAAACAGGAAGATGAAACTGTGAGTAACAGCTTTTGTTATATTTCTGCTGCTTTTAAATAAAGTATATATATATATATATATATATATACAGGTGCAGGTATGGCTGTGTGGTAAGGAGCTAGCTTTCCAACTTATGGTTCCAGGTTCAGTCCCACTCCATGGCACCTTGGGCAAGTGTCCACTACTATAGCCTTGAGCTGACCAAAGCTTTGTGGGTGGATTTTGTAGACAGAAAGTGAAAGAAGCCCATCGTATATATATGTGTGTGCACGCATGTGTGTGTATAAATTTATGTGTGTCTGTATCTGTGTTTGTCTCCCCACCATCACTTGACAACCGATGCTGGTGTGTTTATGTCCCCATAACATTAGCAGTTTGGCAAAAGAGACTAATAGAATAGGTACTAGACTTACAAAGAATAAGTCATAGCCTTCAAGGTGATGCTCCAGCATGGCTGCAGTCAAATGACTGAAACAAGTAAAAGAACTTGTGTGTGGTGTGTGTATGTGTGTGTGTGTGTGTGTATGTGTGTGTGTGTGTGTATGGCATGATATGACAGAAAGATGAACAATACTGGACAAGGTTTTTGTCAGTGAAGAAAATATGAAAATATCTGATCTAATCAGCCTCTTCGTTTGCTTGTTGTTTTCATTGGATTTTTATGGTTTTGCTCTGTTTTTGGTGGTGTGTTGTTACCTGGCTATTAATTAGCTGTCATATGAAACGTCAGTATCTATTTTATCTCATCTTATACAAATATAGAACATCTTCTGTTTATGGTTCCAATGATTGATGTCAGTTTTATTGACATCAATATTGTTTCTAATACAGCAACAGTTTAAGATGTTTTCGTTTAGAACAGAAATTGTCTTGTGGATATTATGGGAATTTTTATGTCAGATTTCTTTATTCCACTTCTTAGAGAAATTAAACTGAACTGTCTCAATGGAACAATTTATTTCTCTGACTTTGCCATCGTAGATGCAAGGCATGCCAGTGTGGATAATATGCTTGCTTAGCATCCTTGTGGTTTCAGGTTCAGTTCCACTGTATGGCACTTAGGGTTAGTGTCTTTGTAGCCCCAGCTGAGCAATGCTTTGTGAGTGGATCTGGCTGATGGAAACTGTGTGGAAGCCAGTCATATGTATGTACATATGGTTCCCAAGGACAACTTTCAGTACCAGTCTTGTGCCATTGTAGTAGGTTTAACTGTCAACATCTTCCCAGCAGCCTTGACATAAATAATAGCCTTGAGATGCCAGCAATGGCTAATCCCACTGTGGATATAATATATATATATATATATATCATCAATCATCATCATCATCATCATTAGCGTCCGTTTTCCATGCTAGCATGGTTGGACGGTTCTACTGGGGTCTGTGAAGCCAGAAGGCTTCATCAGGCCCAGTCAAATCTGGCAGTGTTTCTACGGCTGGATGCCCTTCCTAACGCCAACCACTCCGTGAGTGTAGTGGGTTCTTTTTACGTGCCACCCGCACTGGTGCCAGACAGAGCTGGCAAACGGCACGACAACGGTGTGCTTTTTGTGCCACCGGCACGAGGGCCAGGCGAGGCTGGCAATGGACACGAAACGGGGCGGTGCTGGCAACGGTCGCGAAACAGAAAGTTCTCTTACATGCTACCGGCACTGGTAAAAACATCTGCAATTTCCATTCATCGATTTCCATTGATCGATTTCGATTCTGATCCTCACTTGCCTCAATGGGTCTTCACAAGCAGAGTTTCGACATGCCACCGGCACTGGTAGCACATCCGCAATTTCCATTGATCGATTTCGATTCTGATCCTCACTTGCCTCAACACGTCTTCACAAGTAGAGTTTTGTTGTCCCAAGAAGGGAAGGTATGCATACGTAGGCTGGCTCCATCCCATGTAGAAGGCCACGGGTTGTGGACTCACTTGTCCTGCCGGGTCTTCTCGCGCACAGACACTTCCAGAGGTCTCGGTCTCTAGTCATTTCCTCAGTAGTGAGACCTAAAGTTCGAAGGTCGTGCTTCACCACCTCGTCCCAGGTTTTCCTGGGTCTGCCTCTTCCACAGGTTCCCTCAACCGCTAGGGTGTGGCCCTTTTTCACACAACTATCTTCATCCATTCTCGCCACATGACCATACCAGCGCAAACGTCTCTCTTGCACACCACAACTGATGCTTCTTAGGTCCAGCTTTTCTCTCAAGGTACTTACACTCTGCCGAGTGTGAGTACCAGCATTACACATCCATCGGAGCATACTGGCTTCATTTCTAGCGAGCTTACGCATATCCTCAGCAGTCACGGCCCATGTATATACATATATATATATTTAATATGTAAATGGAAGATCCTAGAATCTAAGTGTAGGAAGGTTGTAGGTTTTGAGAAGTCTATGGTAGGTATAAAAAGCAGCATTCAGGAACAATAATATTTTATTGACATCAAAAGTAGGAAACACTTTCCATAATAGATAAGTATATGTATTGATGGAAAACCTCTATGGATGGCTGAAGATTGCTCAACATTTTAAACTTGACGTAATACTTACAATGTTTAATAAAACGATGTAGCATGAAACGATCATACCAAATTACCGAAGATATCCTTGTTGCTTACTTTGATTATAATCACCCCATTTATTTATATGGATAACACTGTACAAAATTCTGGTGCATCTGACTTAAGTACCATAATCATTTGAATCTATATATATATATATATATATAAGCTATGGACACATATGAGATGCAGTGGAATTACAGGTAGATTAACAGTTAAAGCCATCTTTGTATGTGGCAGGTGTGCAGGAACAATAAACACTAAGACCACATGGGACTTAGATTCTCTCAAATGCCCAGGAGGCTCTCTTGAGGTTGTGGATGGTTTCTGTTAACTAGGTAACCAAATTAACAATGACAGAGGATGCTCTGAAAATATTGCTTCTAGAATAAGAATAGGGTGGAGGGAGTTCAGAAAGTTATTATCTCTTTTGGCAACAAGAATACTCTTTTTCAGAGTTAAAGGTAGACTGAGTTCAATTCTAGCTTGGGTTAGCTCATCATTTTTCAGTAAATTGCTTACATAAAAAAATGTTTTAAATTGGAGTATATATATTATTAATATGATATTATATAGTTAAGGTAGACTGAGTTCAATTCTAGCTTGGGTTAGCTCATCATTTTTCAGTAAATTGCTTACATAAAAATGTTTTAAATTGAGTATATATATTTATATTGATATTATATAGTTAAGGTAGACTGAGTTCAATTCTAGCTTGGTTAGCTCATCATTTTTCAGTAAATTGCTTACATAAAAAAATGTTTTAAATTGGAGTATATTATTATTAATATGATATTATATAGTTAAGGTAGACTGAGTTCAATTCTAGCTTGGGTTGCTCATATTTCAGTAAATTGCTTACATAAAAAAATGTTTTAAATTGGAGTATATATATTATTAATATGATATTATATAGTTAAGGTAGACTGAGTTCAATTCTAGCTTGGGTTAGCTCATCATTTTTCAGTAAATTGCTTACATAAAAAATGTTTTAAATTGGAGTATATATATTATTAATATGATATTATATAGTTAAGGTAGACTGAGTTCAATTCTAGCTTGGGTTAGCTCATCATTTTTCAGTAAATTGCTTACATAAAAAAATGTTTTAAATTGGAGTATATATATTATTAATATGATATTATATAGTTAAGGTAGACTGAGTTCAATTCTAGCTTGGGTTAGCTCATCATTTTTCAGTAAATTGCTTACATAAAAAAATGTTTTAAATTGGAGTATATATATTATTAATATGATATTATATAGTTATTACTGTACTAAGAGACTTCCATAGTCACTCTGTCTCCGTAACTTATAAAGTCTTTGGACTTGTTTACAAATATTATATGGAGTAGCCTAAGTGCCAAGCAGTGATTAGGAATAAACAAATTTTAGGTCAGTTAAAATATGTTTGTGGTACTCTTTACTCTCTTTACTCTTTTACTTGTTTCAGTCATTTGACTGCGGCCATGCTGGAGCACCGCCCTAAGTCGAGTAATTCGACCCCAGGACTTATTCTTTGTAAGCCTAGTACTTATTCTATCGGTTTCTTTTGCTGAACTGCTAAGTTATGGGGATGTAAACCAGCATCGGTTGTCAAGCGATGTTGGGGGAGGGGACAAACACAAACACATAAACACACACACACACACATATATATATATACATATGTGTGATGGGCTTCTTTCAGTTTCCATCTACCAAATCCACTTACAAAGCTTTGGTCAGCCCGAGGCTATAGTAGAAGACACTTGCCCAAGGTGCCACGCAGTGGGACTGAACCCAGAACCATGTGGTTGGTAAACAAGCTACTTACCACACAGCCACTCCTGCGCCTCCACACAGCCACTCCTGGCTAAAAGTAAATTCATCACAATTACCATAGTGGAAAAATGTTCGCATATAGTAAAAGGTGCAAATACACCATATCCGTCCAGTGCTTATCCCTATCAGATTCCCAGATGCATATTTTAGCCATAAGAGAGAATATCTTCTCCTCGGTAACTGCACAGAATTTGCTTTTGGAAGTTGAAATATGTCAGAAACAGTTCATGCCGTGGACTCAGTTGAGTGTCTGAATAACATCCTATGGTTTCATTGGGGCCTTGAAGAAGGGTAATTGATTTGGGAAAATAGAATTATATTTGTTCGATATACAGAGAAAGAATTACCTGTGAGAAGGTCATTACTGATGTATATAAAAAGTGTATGTCTAAAAGACAATTAGATTTATATATATATATATATATATATAAACGGCAGTTTGTCTGTGTGTGTTTCTGTGTGTCTGTTTGGGTGTACCCTCACTCTGACCACGGCTTTCAACTGATTCTGATGAAACTTGACACACACGTAGCCCAATGTCATAATTCAAAACTAACGCAGCGAAAATTTTGAAAAGTTCCCCCAGTTCTGAAAAAAATCGATAAATTCGACATGGGGTCGAGAATCAGAAACACAAACCACAGACTGTCTAGGGGACGCAACTCCACCTTTTTAACTCTCAAAACAATTTACCATCATTTTTTTCCCATTTGTTTGCTATATTTTGGCTATAACTATCTAAAAATGCTTTATAGTTATTTCCCTTACAAACCCGAGCAACGCTGGGCGATACTGCTAGTATATAATAAACCTTTACATGTATAAATAACGTGAAATACACGAAGGGACGAACATAAAAGACAGACGGGTCATTCAAAGCCTTCGTTCTTCAGTCAGAAACTGATCCCTCATCGCAGATTTCGGCTGTTTAATTCTGAGATCCTCTCTGAATCAGCCAGCCACAGAAGGAAAGAATGCAACGCAACAGAGACGAACATGAAACGAAAAAATCTTTTTAGGAGACAGTAACTGTTAAAAACATGGATGACACAGGCGTCCTACGGCTTTGAGACAAAAAGAGAGACACAAAAACAATATCAGCAAGCGTGGAAAAATAATTACCTTTTCGGTGATGAGACACATGTTGAACAAGCGGCCGAAGGCAACATATATAGATCGTTAGACACTACACACACTTTTTTTTCTCTCCTTGTTTTTTCTGTATACCTTTCTGTAGAAGAGCGTAGGCTCGAAACGTAAAAGACTTTTTCTATTCCTGAGCGGTATACTAATACATCTGTTTGTTTTGTACACCACCTGTCTTCGTCTTTTGTTTTTTCATAAACTTTCCCTATATATATATATATATATATATATATATATATATATATATATATATATATAATATAAGATAAAATTTTTCAAAAAAAATTCTATCAATGGCCAGTATATTAAAAATTACTTTTAAAGGTTAAATTTATAAACATTTTATAAACAAGTTCTTTATATATATATGTGTTTATATATGATTATATATGTTTATATATGTTTATATATACACACACACACACACATATATATATAGAGAGAGAGGGAGTGAGAGAGAGAGAGAGAGAGAGAGAGAGAGAGGGGCAATTATGCAGATAAACAAACAAGATGTATTAAAAATAATATAATAGTTTGGGCATGAAACACAAAATATATGTTTATATATTTTTATATATGTTTATATATGTATACATGCAAAACAAGAGAAAGCAGACGATGTAGACTTTCAGACGCCGGATATTTCAGTACAAATGTATAGAGATTTTATATTTAAGTACAAATATATAGATATTTATATTAATAGATCCAACTTTCAGAGAGTGCAAATGACAGAGAAAAGTAAAAGGGTAGAAGAAAAGAGTTTTCTTAGTCGTTTGTACCCTGTGTACCCAGGATCTATTAAATATAAGTATCTATATATTTGTACTTAAATATTCATCGTCTGAATGTTTGCGTCTTTTGTTTTCTCTCATTTTGCATCTATATATATAGAAATATTTTGTTCTTCATGCCCAGACTATTATATATTTGCGATAACTAATTTGTTTATCTGCATAATTGCCTCTGAATCGACTCAACTCGATCCTTCTTTTAGCCACTTTTTACCCAGTGGAATCGATCCCTTGTAAAGAATTCTGAGTCCAAGTTTGAATCTTTTGAGCACAACTAAATGTCTTCTATACTGAGAATCTCTGGATCTCATCTGTGGACTATATATATATATATATATATATATATATATATGTGTATGTATGTATATATATATAAAGTTAATCCAAACATGAAAACACAAAGAGAAAACACAACAACGCGAGGACGTGGAACAAATATAGTATTATTGGATGCTCAGGAAAGAAGGAAAGAAGGAGGGTTTAACGTTTCGAGCGGAGCACATCATCGGAAACATAGGAGAAGGAAAGATCCAGAGAAGGGAAGACTGAGGAAAAAAAATCGCCAACGGTACACACACGGTCACATTTTGAATATATATATAAAATATAAATTAGAGATAAAACCACTCTTATGCAACTCAAACAGTGATATACATAAACCAATACATAAATAACAAATTATATATATATATATATATATATATTCTTTTTTTATAAATATATAACTTATAACTAGATCTCAATTATATTATATATTTATCATTTATTTTATACTTTTTGAGATCTAGTTATCAGTCATATATTTATTAAAAAAAAGAAATATATATATATTATTTGTTATTTACGTATTGGTTTATGTTTATCACTGTTTGAGTTGCATAATAGTGGTTTTATCTTTAATTCATATTTTATATATTTATATTATGAAATTTGATTTAATGCTAAATTGAATTTTTCCCTGTAAGTTTGGAGTTATACTCTCTAATATTATTACTATTATGTATGTATGTATATATATATATATATATATTTAGTTATTTATTTATATTGCTGTATTTCGGAATAGTCTTTCTTTTTTTGCTTTTTGTTTTTTTCCAAATAAAACCACATGCTATATATTTGTCCTTCACTTGTTTATTAGTGTTCTTATTTTAACTGCTCCGCTTAGTCCTTGGACTACGTAGAGCAGGAGCACACACGAGGATAGAAAGTGTTACGGAAGAGGTCAGAGATGTGTGATGAAAGATTTCTAGACAATGGACATGAGTTAAGATAGGTACAGTAATAAACAAGTGAAGAATGAATATATAGTGCGTGTGTTTATTTGGCAAAAGAAAAAAAAATGACCATCCCAAAATACATCAATATCTGTTTCAACACTCGGTTTCACATCAGGAATCTTGGAACACAAATTCATAAACATAAATATATATATATCATGTCTTGAGTGAGGACCATGTACTGCAATAACTTGGGTTTCAAGGGCCTACAGCTATTTAACACCATGCCAAAACATCTGGGGAATCTTCATGGAGTAGGGGTAGATGTTTTCAAGAAATATCTTGACCTCCTGCTATCCAAAGTCCCAGATAAACCTATATCAAGGCAAGGAACTCAAAAGAGGGCAGCACTGTCAAACTCACAAGGCTTTGGTCGGCCTGAGGTCATAGTAGAAGACACTGGCCCAAGGTGCTATGCACTGGGACTGAACCTAGAACCATGAGGTCGGGAAGCTAGCTTCTTACCCCGCAGCCATGTTTGCACCTATAAGATCCTTTTGCCTCATTAATATTCAGCTATATTTATTTTTCAGATCTTCAATGGTGTTATTATTGTTGGATAAATTGAAGAGGTCATGTTCAGACTCATTCCGACCATAAAATGTCCCGACTCTTTTCCAGGTGGTGTGTGGGTTCATATGTAGACAGGTAAAATAGTGCAAATGGAATGAGGGGAATGAAAATGCACAATAGGAAAACTCGAGGGGTTCCAACAAATCGATGTAAAGACACAAAACAAAATTTACCTGAAATTAACCTGCAATTAATGAATTGCAAATTGAAATAAAAGAAAAGGAAAAGAGGTAGGCTGACATTTAGGGTGGACCCCCTTATCAAAATTGAATGAGAAACAGGGTAACAAGGTATGAAACAATACCTGTTTAAACGTGTGTGTCCCTTTTAATTACATACTGTCAAACGTGAGATGTGGATATGCAGGCATGCAAGTTCACATTTTCTTACGTATCATTCAGAAAACCTTATCTGTTTGATACAGAGGAAATTACATTGGCCTTTGTGGGTTTTCTGGGCAGCTAGGGAATTCCAGAAGGAATACATTATAGTGTAGAAGGACTGGGTTAGTACATAGCCTTCTCTTCCTAAGACACTAGGTGTAGTTTTAAAGAGATTTGGCTACTATTACTAGTAGCTTGATCCACTGCTTAGAGCAGGGGTTCTCAACCATTTTTCATTAATGGATCCTTTTGATTAACATTCTATTCAAGGTTTAAAAACTAGTTTCATAGAAGCTTCTTTTGGAAATCCTAATTTGTTCATTTGCATAGGTTGAGCTATGTATAATGTTAGAGGAAGAGAGCTGTTTCTTACAATAAATGAATCTAAATTAAAACTTTTTTATGAATCCTTTGGTTGGCTCAGGGCTAGAGTAGAGGACACTTGCCTTAGGTGCCATGCAATGGGACTGAATTGATAACCATGTGGTCGGAAAACAAGGTCCTTAACACACACACATACACACACACACACACAACAAGCTTCTTTTCAGTTTCCATCTACCATATCCTCTCACAAAGTTCCCATCAGTCTAGGGCTATGGAGGGTGGCACTTGCCCTGGTCTGTGCATTCTCAATTTTCTATTTTGCTTATGTAGACCCACCAAAATATTATATGAATCCTCCCTCCTCGGTCTTATTCACCCAAATTGAGAACCACCAACTTAAAGGATCTCTCATTAGCTCAAATTCTTTGCTAATGTTGGTGATATTGGCATGGCATTGTAACTTTTCAACTTACATTAATTCCATTCAATAAACTGGTCAAACTTATGATGAGGTTTTGAAATGATTGCTGATTTCTTGGATTATCTGTTAAACGGGGTTCTGTTGAATATTGGATTTATATATTTGACCAAGGGAACTAGCTGGCTGTTTTCCCTAAGGGCTTATGCCATTTCAAAATTAAACTGAAATACCGTCCAGGAAGCTGATTGTTGACATACTTGCTTCACCCATAAATCTCTTATTCTACTTGCTGCTTGTCATGTTTATACAGATATCCAGAGGACATTGGTAAATATGTAATTATCTTATCCCCAGAAGAGTCAAATTTCAACCGACCTGAAGATTACCACACTGAAGCACTCAAACCAAGCCAAATACAAAGAAAAGCTGCCATGTTTACCTGACACATTATCATCTTGGAGAATGGCATCACTAATGTAAATATTATTGTAGCATGTGTGCTTTTCCGTTATTTTTCCGAATTAATATCCACGCACATCATACGCCACACATACAATTGGATACATAATGAATTATATGTAATTTAGAAATTGAGAAATTAATTAGAAAATTCCCAATAGAAAATATTTTGGAGGAAGTCAAAATTGCTGATAAAATGTTCTTACATTATTAATTATTATTGTTTCTCTGTTCCATTAACGATCTGCGTCTAACGATAATTAATCTTACATATTCATATATCCTTCTTTTATCTTTGCTTTTACTTGTTTCAGTCATTAGATTGCGACCATGCTGGAGCACCACATTGAAGGGTTTTAAGTCAAATGAATCAACCTCAGAACATTTTTTCAGCCTGGCACTTATTCTATCAGTTATGCTTGCTGAACTGCTAAGTTACAAGGATATAAACAAAACTAAATATACATATACATGCATACATACATATATATATGTATGTATGCATGTTTGACCACATGTTTGACCGATGCCTGACCTGTTGAATTCTTCAGCCACCGGTTCTCAACATACACTGATAAACAGTTTCGCCATGGGCTCTTAGGAGCACAGTTCGATTTGCTTTTGCTCCGCCTCTGTTCTGTTTTTGTTTTTCCAACGGATTTCCTTTTTTCTTCCTGAAGAGAAAGACACAATATGGTCCCATTATTCAATCGGATTTTGTAATTTGTGCCTTTCGAACACGTGTAGAATGAATAAAACGATTTCTGTTCAATCTGCGTTCAGCTCCATTTCTTCAATTCACCAATATATGTATATATATATATCTTTTCTCTCTTTTACTTGCTTCAGTCATTTGACTGCGGCCATGCTGGAGCACCGCCTTTAAGCGAGCAACTTGACCCCTGGACTTATTCTTTGTAAGCCCAGTACTTATTCTATCGGTCTCTTTTTGCCGAAGCGCTAAGTGACAGGGACATAAACACACCAGCATCGGTTGTCAAGCAATGCTAGGGGGACAAACACAGACACACAAACACACACACATACATATATACATATATAGGACAGGCTTCTTTCAGTTTCCGCCTACCAAATTCACTCACAAGGCTTTGGTCGGCCCGAGGCTATAGTAGAAGACACTTCCCCAAGGTGTCACGCAGTGGGACTGAACCCGGAACCATATGGTTGGTAAACAAGCTACTTACCACACAGCCACTCCTGTGCCTATATATATATATATATATATATATATATATACCACCAAGTAAGTTAGTGGTTGTGGATCCAACCCACTAAGGGACAATACTTATCCAATATACAGTTGGTATAGTACCCAAATTATTAATACGCAAGTGATTTTAATTGCAATGAAATAAACTTACTTATTGTATTAAATAGGTGAAGGTAAAGAAATATTTTACCATTAATTTATATTACAAATAAGAAAAAGGAGAAACAATTTAGTTGGTTTATCAGATTTAGGATATTAGAATGTTGCCTTATTTAATTATCAAAATGACAACTGTAATAACATACATATATACAGTATAAAATACAATACATTTAAGATAATAATATATATATATATATATATATATATATATATACCATTATTAGTGTGTGTGTATATATATATATCACCGTGACCGACCAGGCTATCAGATGTTGCTACACATCGCTGGTCACAATGCGCTTCACATTGTTTTAGCCTTCAAATGACGCCACCCTGCTGGCTAAGCGAGCAGGCCAACAGAAGAAAGAATGAGAGAAAGTTGCGGCGAAAGTGTACAGCAGGGATCACCACCATCCCCTGCCAGTGCCTCATGGAGCTATAGGTGTTTTCGCTCAATATATATATATATATATATATATATATACAGTTGCAGCATAGCATAACTCTATTCTATCTCAGTTGTTTGGAATCAGAGAAATCTGTGAAACCTGTTAGATTTTAAAAATTTTTTAACAAAAGACAAATTCCTGTGCATTTTCAATTTCGTTGATATACATAAACACACACACACACACACACACACACACACACATACAACGGGGTTTCTTTCAGTTTCCTTCTACCAAACCCACTCAAGGCTTTGATTGGCCCAAGGCCACAGTAGAAGACACTTGCCCAAGGTGCCACGCAGTGGGACTGAACCCGGAACCATGTGGTTGGGAAGCAAACTTCTTACCACATGGCCACTGGCTCTTAGCTTGAACTTTCCATTTTAATAATTTTGTGCTGTTTAAGTGCAAAGCCAATTGACCAAGTGTTGGCAATGAATTCTTTAAAGGAAATTGCTTGAGGTACATAGTGAATAATGAAGTTGATTTAGATGACTACTTCAACTAATTCTATGGACTCTCTCACATTTATTGAAGCAATATTGGAATTTCTGCATCAATGACATTTTCTTTCAGTCTTTTATATCTTAGTCTTCTTACAATCTTTAAGTCTTTTAGGAAATGAACTTTCTGTACAGCATAAGAAATGGTTAATCATAGAATTTCCTTGAGACTGCTTTGCTGTGAAGTCTGGTTCATACAAAATTCACCTCTTGCTTGCAATGACTAAATATTCTTCATGCCATAGAATAACAAAACCCTGCTTTTACCTTAAAAGTCCCAAATGCACCTGAGGAAGATTGAACAGCAATTGACACTGGCTGGTCTGGATCAGTTCTCATCGATCAGATTTATTTTTCAGAGTGTTCTTTTCATGACTATCCAATCTGAATTCCAAGGAACAGTGTATACAGGATGGTTTTCCTACAGACCTGCTTGTGCATGTGGTAAAAATGTTCACTTTCTAACTACATGGTTTTAGGTTCAGTTCCACTGCATTACACCTGGGCAAGTGCCTCCCTCCATAGCCCTAGATGGATGAGGACCTTGTGAGAGGATATGGTAGATGGAAAATGAAAAGAAGCTTGTTGTTGTGTGTGTGTGTTAAGGACGTTGTTTTCTGACCACATGGTTATCAATTCAAAATCAAAATCAAAATCAAAATCGATCAACATCAATGGAAATTGTAGCTGTGATACCAGTGCCGGTGGCACGTAAGAGAACCATCCCAACGTGGCCGTTGCCAGCGCTGCCCCGACTGGCCTCGTGCCGGTGGCACGTAAAAAGCACCATCCGATCGTGGCCATTGCCAGCCTCGCCTGGCACCTAGGCAGGTGGCATGTAAAAATCACCCACTACACTCATGGAGTGGTTGGCATTAGGAAGGGCATCCAGCTGTAGAAAAACTGCCAGATCAGACTGGGCCTGGCGCAGCCTTCTGGCTTCCCAGAACCCAGTTGAACCGTACAACCCATGCCAGCATGGAAAACGGACGTTAAACGATGATGATGATGATGATGATGATGTGGATGATGATGATGATGGTTATCAATTCAGTCCCATTGCACGGCACCTAAGGCAAGTGTCCTCTACTCTAGCCCTGAGCCAACCAAAGCCTTGTGGATGGATTTAGTAGATGGAAACTGAGAGAAGCCTATTATGTGTGTGTGTGTGTGTGCAATTGTAGGTGTGACAAGAAATGCATACATCATAGAAAATCTGCCTCAGTAAACTCTGTCCAACATGTAGAAGTATAGCAAAAATGTTAAAATGATGATGATGAAGATAATGATGATGATGAAGATGATGATGATGATGAAATTCTCCTTGTTTTGAAACCATTGAAATATTTGGATATTTTATCAACATTTTCCTCCAAGTTGATTATGTTCTTCGGAGATTCTAAGGTTTTCCTCTTTGAGAAATATCTTTATGCTTCCTTGGGGCCCCCTCTTCTCCTTTTGCTTTTTCTGTTTCACCAAACTCAAACATCTAACTAAACTAACCAAACCACTACTTTTACTCACCTTGCTTTCTCTATGTCTTCTTTTTTTTCTTCTTTCCAACCAATGCCTCAAGTTATTCTAAGACTAACTGATTTGTCCTGTAATCCTTCCATGTAATTCCAAAACTTCTCGGAAACCATTTCACTTTGAATACCAACAATTTCACTTCAATGGTTTTCTGAGTGTAAAGGCGGTGAGCTGGCAAAAATGTTAGCGCGCTGGGCGAAATTCGTAGCCGTATTTCGTCTGCCACTACGTCCTGAGTTCAAATTCCACCGAAGGTCAACTTTGCCTTTCATCCTTTTGGGGTCGATTAAATAAGTACCAGTTATGCACTGGAGTTGATGTAATCGACTTAATCCATTTGTCTGTCTTTGTCCCTTCTGTGTTTAGCCCCTTGTGGGTAGTAAAGAAATAGGTATTTTGTCTGTCGGTATGTTCTGAATTCAAATTCCGCCCAGGTCGTCTTTGCCTTTCATCCTTTCGGGGTCGATTAAATAAGTACCAGTTACGCAGTGGTGTCGATGTAATCGACTTAATCCGTTTGTCTCTCCTTGTTTGTCCCCTTTATGTTTAGTCCCTTGTGGGCACTAAAGAAATAAGTATTTCGCCTGCTGTTATGTTCTGAGTTCAAATTCTGCCGAGGTCAACTTTGCCTTTCATCGTTTCGGGGTTGATTAAATAAGTACCAGTTATACACTGGGGTCGATGTAATCGACTCAATCCGTTGTTTGTCCTTGTTTGTCCCCCCTGTGTTTAGCCCCTTGTGGGTAGTAAAGAAATAGGTTTGTCACTCTTTGTAATGATTCCGTTCCAGATCATATTCTTCGTTATGAATTGTGTTGTTGCCATTTAAATTCACTTCTTTATACCTTGTTAATTAACTACTGTGTCCTACTTAAATGGATATGTCTACCAATTTCTGCTGAAGATCTCTGCTGGTGCCATTGCTTATTAGTTCCATGTATTGTTCTTCGGTCAGCATGACCTGATGTTTCCAACAGCTGAATTCCATGGAATATTTACTTGAAGATACAACTAGTTTTCCCTTGATATCAGATAATTCACCTTTAGAAACAGTTAACAAATAAACATCAGCTACAAGTCATACATCAGTGATTATTCTTCCACCAATCTATCATGGTTTGTCCAAGAAATAGATTGAAAAGTTCAGGAGATAATGAGCAGCCCTGTTTAACTTTGCTGGTTGTTTCAAATGATTGCATTGCTTTATCATTGTTCAGTGCTGCATCAGAACACATCTCAAATAGTTTTTTCACAATATTCTGACTAGATCCATTGGGGTGTTGTATTTCTTCATGATATTTCACAGTGCTTCTCTCTAGACCCTATCAAAGGGGCTTTTATGAAGTCAATAAATGTGTGGTATAATATACCTTGCAACAATTCTTGTGTACACAGTACCTCTGTTATTGACAAAGGGAAACATTTGAATATTTATCTATCTCTCTATCTGTTTCAGAACACAAATCTGTGACCAAAAAATTGTTTCACATTTCTTGGGTGAATTTGACCACTTTTTACCAGCTGGTTTCAAAAATTACAAAGAAATTATCCTATCACGCACAGCTTTTCCATCAAATCAACCACTACATTTCACTAATATCTGAGATCCCCTTTGGTCACGACACAGACCATGGGATTGCACCTAGAAAGTTACCCTCCCAGGCACAAGTCCAGGCAAGGTTGTTTATGGAAAACCAGCAGTCGCCCATGCATACCGGCCTCTCCTCTCCATGCCACCAATGTTATCCAAGAGTAAGTCATAGCCGATACAGCTTGGCACCTGTGATGTCCCAACTCATTTCTACAGCTGAGTGAACTGGAGCAACGTGAAATAAAGTGTCTTGCTCAAGAGCACAACACGCAGCCTGGTCCAGGATTCGAGCTCACAACCTCACAATTGTAAGCTCAATGCTCTATCCACTGAGCCATGTGCCTTCACACTTTCACCATTATACCTGAATTTAACTATTGTCTTCCTTTATTACTATTAATTACCACATTTAAATAGACTATTTAAACAGTATAACTAAAAGACATCATTTTGGAAAATAAGCTCCTAGCAATGTTTAGACTGTTTCAGCTATGCAGAGAGTTGCCTGTATCACTCACAAGCTGAGAGGAGACAAAGATGTGCTTCACCCTCTTGCATCTTTTTTTATATTTCAACTATTTCCTAATGACATTTTTTCAATGTATATATGCTACTTACATTGTTTTATTACTGGCACCTGTGCCGGTGGTACGTAAAAGTACACCATTCGAGCATGATCGTTACCAATGTCGCCTTACTGGCACCTGTGCTGGTGGCATGTGTAAAAAGATTCAAGCGAGGTCATTGCCAATACCGCCTGTCTGGCCCCCATGCTGTGGCATGTTAAAGGGGCACCATTCGAGCGTGATCGTTACCAGCATTACCTTACTGACACCTGTGCCGATGGCATGTGTAAAAGATTCGAGCGAGGTCATTTCCAGTACCACCTGAGTGGTCCCCGTGCTGGTGGTACGTAAAAAGCACCTACTACACTCACGGAATGGTTGGTGTTAAGAAGGGCATCCAGCTGTAGAAACTCTGCCAGGTCAAGATTGGGGCCTGGTGCAGCCATCTGGTTCGCCAGCCCTCAGTCAAAATCGTCCAACCCATGCTAGCATGGAAAATGGACATTAAACGATGATGATAATGTTACATTTCAGTGCTTCATTAATGATACAATGGATACCTATTTCTTTATTACCCACAAGGGGCTAAACACAGAGGGGACAAACAAGGACAGACATAGGTATTAAGTCAATTACATCGACCCCAGTGCGTAACTGGTACTTAATTTATCGACACCGAAAGGATGAAAGGTAAAGTCGACCTCGGCGGAATTTGAACTCACAACGTAACGGCAGACAAAATACCGCTAAGCATTTCGCCCGATGTGCTAACGTTTCTGCCAGCTCGCCGCTTTAGATGGTACCTTTAGATGGCAAAAAAAGCACAAGTCTACGTAGACAGGGGAGCTAACCACCCCACACAAACGAGATCATCATACTAGAATTCTAATTTCACTTGAAGTTAAAGCTTTTTAGTGATCACTACTCCGTTGTCGAATGGTTGGGTCAAACCTCAACTGTTGGCATATAATATTTGCCAACTGAATCAATGCATGATTCCACAAAATGGTAATGTGAAAATAACAAAGGCTGCTATAAGCAATATAAAACCAAAAAGGAAGAATTCAACTGTCACTAATTGTGACCAATGGTGCAAGGCAGCACCTGCATTGCTGAAATATATATATATATATATGTCTGTGTGTCTCTACACATACATACATACATACATACATACATACATACACACATATATATATTTATATATTTATATATATATTATTATATATATATATTTATATATATATATATTTATATATTTATATATATAATATATATATATATATTCATATATATATATATAATATATATATTCATATATATATATATAGCCATAATAATATGTTTCCACTGTATACATCAACTATAGGGAATAGTCTAATACTGGGGTTATGGATGAATAGCTATATACGCATGTAAATATATATATACACATTCACACACACATACACATATATATATATATATATACATATTAGAGGGAAACTACTATGTGGACACCCTTATGCTAGAAATAAATCCACTAAGGGTGTCCACATAGTGATTTCCCTCTAATATGTATATAATACAATTTTACTGAACCTTCAGTGTTTTTTATATGGTAGACCACTGGTGTGAAATCGATGTTAATTAAATTAATATCTAATTTCTCACCCTCATTTTAAATATATATATATATATATATATATATATAAAACTTAGATATGTTTCGACCAAAGATTGGTCCAGGCCATGTCTAACTTAATAGCACCACCTGATAGGATTATTCGAATCCTGTTAAAGTCAAGTTTTTTTAAGTCAAGTTTTGTTCAAGTAGTGAGTTCTTGTTGGGTGAGTTGTATCCAATTATGGGTGGCTTATCTGGTATTCTTTGAAGGAATCTATCCAGACTCTGTTTAAAGTTGATGGGATCCTTTTCTTCTTTGATCTCTCTCGGGAGATATAGAGTAAAGAATTATTAATTTAATAAATTAATAAATTTACCAAATAGTTTTCGGTATGGAAAAGAACCATATTCGGTAGAAACTTATACAAAAAGTTTTTTATATAATTATAACAATAATTAAGGGTTAAGTACCAGACTTCAAAGAATATTAGTCTCAGGGTTGATTAATTCAACTAAAAATTCCGAGGAGCTGAACCTCAATGATTCACACACACAGACACTCACACGCACAACAGGCTTCCTTTCGGTTTCCATCTACCAAACCCACTCATAAAGGTTTGGTGAACCTGAGGCTATACTCTCTTTACTCTTTTACTCTTTTATCTGTTTCAGTCATTTGACTGTGGCCATGCTGGAGCACCGCCTTTAGTAGAGCAAATCAACCCCAGGACTTATTCTTTGTAAGCCTAGTACTTATTCTATCAGTCTCTTTTGCCAAACCACTAAGTTACATGGACGTAAACACACCAGCATCGGTTGTCAAGTGATGTTGTGGGGACAAACATATACACACACGTACACACACACACACACATATATATACATATATACAACTGGCTTCTTTCAGTTTCCGTCTACCAAATCCGCTCATAAAGCTTTGGTTAGCCTGAGGCTATAGTAGAAGACATTTGCCTAAGGTGCCACACAGTGGGACTGAACCGGAACCATATGGTTGGTAAGCAAGCTACTTACCACACAGCCACTCCTATGCCTATAGTAGAAGAAACCTACTCAAAGTATCATGCAATGGGACTGAACCCAGAACCATGTGGTTAGGAAGCAAACTTGTTACCGCACAGCTACACAAGGGCATGTACTTATTACATATATGTATAGGCTGCTTTTTGTAAAGAGAGATCTTGAACCACAGAAAGAAACTTCCCAAATTTATCACAGCTGTTGTGTAAATTTGAACTGTTGTTAATTTGGGATTTCTTGCTGCAATCCAACTACTATGCTTGCTGAACTCAGGTAATTATTTAATTATTTTAATTAGCAATTGTTTCTGTTGAAAGGAAATAGGCTTAGGTGACGTATGTGAGATGCTGTAGGAGTTTATTAAAAATACACAGGAATCTAACAAATATATATATATATATATATATATATTATATATATATATATATATATTTACATATATATAATATATATATATATATATATAATATATATATATACATACATATATATATATACAATATATATATATATATATATATATATATATATATATATATAATATATATATATATATATATATATATATATATATATATATATATATACATATATATATATATATATATATATTATATATATATACACATAGAAATGAACGGAATTTATTTAGCAGGAATGTGACTGAAGTAAATCAAAAAAATTCAGTCTTTGGAAATATAACAGTGACAATAAGTTAATAAAATAACATTGCAGATACATAAAGTCTCTTTAAATGAAATACATCATCATTTGGATCTTGTGAAATAATTGTGTTGACACTTTATTTGTTTTTTTTTTTTTTTTTTTCCTTTTCCATTTATGAAATGCATTTGATGTTCCAATTAACTCCATGGATACATTAGTAATTATTTTATCTGTTCTTATTTAAATTTCCATGCAGCAACACAGCATCATAAATTATTTATATCAATGTTTACTCATCGGCTGTTTGAATGTTATATTTATGTGGAATTGAATAGAAAACTACATTTCCCATTTGCTATTCCCTAAATGTTTCCTTTTTTTGTTTTTTGTTTCTGTATGTATGTGTGTGTGTGTGTCGCTTATGGAATATATGTACTAGGATGTATCTGTATATGTTACTGTGTATGTAGGTGTATGCGTCAGTGTAGCTGTATATGTATACCGGTGTACATTCATATTAGTGTATGTATGAGTATTTTGGGGAATATGTGTATGTAGTTGCATATATTTGTGAATCTTTTCCATTGTGTGTGTATGTGTGTATGTAAAGGTGGTGGATTAGAAAAATCATTAGAGCTTCAAACAAAATGCTTTGCATAAAGTGTTCCAAGCTTTTTACATCCTGAGTTCAAACCCCACTAAGGTCGACTTTATTCTTCATCCTTTTAGAATCAAAAAAGGTTCATGCAGGGGCCATTTTTAGAATAATTCTCACAATATAGGCGCAGGAGTGGCTGTGTGGTAAGTAGCTTGCTAACCAACCACATGGTTCCGGGTTCAGTCCCACTGCGTGGCATCTTGGGCAAGTGTCTTCTGCTATAGCCCCGGGCCGACCAATGCTTTGTGAGTGGATTTGGTAGATGGAAACTGAAAGAAGCCTGTCGTATATATGTATATATATATATATATATATTTATATATGTATGTATGTGTTTGTGTGTCTGTGTTTGTCCCCCTAGCATTGCTTGACAAAGAATAAGTCCCGGGGTCGATTTGCTCGACTAAAGGTGGTGCTCCAGCATGGCCGCAGTCAAATGACTGAAACAAGTAAAAGAGTAAAGAGTAAAAGAGTAATCATGAGGTTGTGAGTTTGAATCCCGGACCGGGCTGTGTGTGGTGTTCTTGAGCAAGACACTTTATTTCCCATTACTCCAGTTCACTCAGATGTGAAAATGAGTCGGGACGTCAATGATACCAAGCTCTATCGGCCCCTTTGCCTTTCCCTTGGATAACATTGGTGGCATGCCTGGACTTCTATAAAAGACTCGTGCCTCAGAAGGGAACTTTCTAGGTGCAATCCCATGGTCATTCATGACCGAAGAGGACCTTTACTCTGTTAGAATAATGGCCTGGCCCTACGGTTAACAAACTTGCTCTGTACCCATGTGTTTTCAGGTAGAGTCCCAGCCAACACCTTGTGAGTGAATTTGGTAGATGGGGTATCTCTTAGCTAAATGGTACAGAGCACTCAGATGGAATTTGAGAGGTACAGGGTTCGATTCTCTAAAGACCACCTTTTTTAGGTGCATACATGGCTGTGTGGTAAGAAGCTTGCTTCCCAACCACATAGTCTCACTGCATAGCACTTTTGTCAAGTGCGCCGACCAAAGCATCGTGAGTGGATTTGGTAGCCAGAAACTAGAAGAAGCCCATTGTGTATATGTATGTACTCAGCATTGCTCAGGTTTTCTGTGTTAAGGATATACCGTTGTAACTGTTGTAACTGTAACTTGATGAAATTTCTTTGTGAATCTTACAGTTTGCATACAAAATGTCTATTAATTTTATAATATTCCCCTGCTCACACACAATTACTGATTTTTTGTCAACACCATACATTGGCATCAACTCACTGCCATGAGCCTCGCTTGCTCATAGATTTTCATCAAAATCGGACAAAAAATGCAAAAGTTGCAGGAAAAATAACAGTTATGGGAATTTCCATTCAAATGCCTGATTGAACTCACACAAATCGATGCCATCTGAGCATTATCGAGTTTTCGAAAAATTCTGACCTTATTTGAACTTTAGGGCATGTGATCTACCTATGTGCAAAAAATCATTAAAATCGGTTGGACGGTGTGGGAGGAATTAGAGTAACTCCAAACACATGTATTATATTATCTTATAAGAAAAGATAAAAATATATATAAAAATATGTAATTTTACAATAAAAAATCGAACAAAATTCAACAATATATCTTAAAATATATATATATTATATATATATATATAATATATATATATAATTTACGAAATTTGACACTGAATTATTGGAAGTCCACCTGAAGATTGTCGATCAAGACAAGAAACGATTGTAGTGGCGTTTTTTTTGACTATTTATTAAAATTTTATGTTTTGATTAAGTCTTTCCTTGTTTGTTTTGCAAAATAGTGGTTTTGTCTCTAATAATATTTTATATATATATATATATATATATTATATATATATATATATATATGTCATCTTATGAACATGAACTGTAATCAAGAGGAGATGGTATGATTTAAGTATATCATTGTGGAATTGCTTCATGGTGGTTCTTCTCTACTTTATATACATGTATTATATATTGTGAAATTTGATTCAGCCTCAGCAATTCCTTTTGAGAATCTTGGAAATGTGGGCAAAAGAGACTTACTTCATTGACAACTGCTGATTTTCCATTATAAAACGAAAACCTTCCTTAGACATATATCTTGGAAAAAAATTTTGGCAAAACAGACAGACAGTCAATCCTGACTTTGAGAGGTCAGAGGACATAGACATGTGTATGTATATATTTACGTGTGTATATTTACATGTGTCTAGCTGTATGTGTACCTCACCACTTTATAACAAACATTTGGTGTCATTTGATATAAGGATCAATATTTTTGCTACGCAAATATATCAGACTTTAAAACAATCATAAAAAGCACAGGCTTTTAGATTTATCTAAAGAGTATTTGGTGATAAACATAGAGAATGGTTTTTTATTCCTGTTTCAGACAGACATGAGAACAAGGACCACTGATGTAATCCAAACCAAATATCTATCACTGCCCAATGTGTTTCTGGAATGCAATAAATATGCAGTTTTCGTCTGAAGGTCTGTTTCTCTTTTCTGTCTGAAATTGATTTTAAAATGATTAATATTATTCACCATTTGAAATTCATTCGTGATTTTTCTCTGTATTATTTTCAAGTGATTTTGTGAGAAATGAGAAACAATATATTATTTACAAATGCAGCGCATTATCTTACTCAAAGGCTGCTTTACAGTTATTTGATGTTTCATACAGACTTATAAAAATACGCATTCAAACGTTCATTATGCAGTGGAGATAAATTTATATGAATTTATGAATTGCAAAAACCTTTCTCACTGTCCTTCTTTCTCCATCCACCCCCTCTCTCTCTCTCTAAATATCTTATCTATTACTTGTTCTAGTCATTACACTCTGGCTACGCTGGAGCACTGCCTTGAAGAACCTTAATTAAACTTATCGACCCCAGGACTTATTATTCATTGTAAGCCCAGTACTTATTCTATCAGTCTCTTTTGCCGAACCGCTAAGTGACGGGGACGTAAACACACCAGCATCGGTTGTCAAGCAATACTAGGGGGCAAACACAGACACACAAGCACACACACACATATATATATATATATACATATATATGACAGGCTTCTTTCAGTTTCCGTCTACCAAATCCACTCACAAGGCATTGGTCGGCCCGGGGCTATAGCAGAAGACACTTGCCCAAGATGCCACGCAGTGGGACTGAACCCGGAACCATGTGGTTGGTTAGCAAGCTACTTACCACACAGCCGCTCCTGCGTCTATTGGTCTCTTTTGCTGAACAACTCTGCCTGCCTTCCTTCCTTTCTTCTTTTATTTCTTTATTTCTTTCTTTTGGAAACCTCGGTGAAGAAATTCTAAGACGATAATATTGAGGATTAATTAAACACATTCTTTCCAAGATGACATTTCAATATCTTTCCTATTCGTATTTTTTGATATTTTGTGTTCGTTCACTCTTGCTATCACATTCCATCATCACACACAGATTTTCGTATCTTAAAAAAAATATCTTTACATTAACAGCCAGACATACAAACTAGACAGAAATATCTATTCGCAAAATAAATAAATAAATAAGAAAAGAGAAAATAGAAAAAATGATTCGTTGATATTAAATTGATTGATATTTTTTTGACCAGATGATTGGAATTTACTTTTGCAAGTACAATGAACGATGGATGCTGGATTGGGTGTTTCTTAATTTGATTGTTATTTTGAACTGTTAATTAAAGGATGCCACTTTGTCACTCTGGTTCTGTGTAAGCCAGAATACAAGAAAAGTCAGGAATTCTGGAAGCTGTTACTTCTTGGGGAAAAAAAGGGCACCATTGTGATTATTCAGGAAAATTAAAAGGACAAGGAATAAATTTTGGTCAGCCGTTACCTTTTACTTGTTGCTTCGGTCATTACACTGTGGCCATCCTGGGGCACCGCCTTGAAAAAATAAACATTTTTTAGAATGAATTGACCCCAGTTTTTATTACTTATTTTGGG
>NC_043017.1:32496741-32499241 GCF_006345805.1 Octopus sinensis | reverse complement strand
ATAAATCCAAGAATGAGCAATGTGTTCTTCGAATTTGTTCCAAGAGGGACAAAATGGTACTAAGCATGCAGCTGGTTTGCCAGCTCACCCCTTTAGTACTTTGTATAATATTGGCAAAAAAAAAAAATTTATAGACTGACATACACAAGCGCAGGAGTGGCTGTATGGTAAGTAGATTGCTTACCAACCGCATGGTGCCAGGTTCAGTCCCACTGCATAGCACCTTGGGCAAGTCTCTTCTACTATAGCCTCGGGCCGACCAAAGCCTTGTGAGTGGATTTGGTAGACAGAAACTGAAAGAAGCCCATCTACTGACCACATGGTTCAGGGCTCAGTCCCACTACGGGACACCTTGGGCAAGTGTCTTCTACTATAGCCTCGGGCCGGCCAAAGCCTTGTGAGTGGATTTGGCAGACAGAAACTGAAAGAAGCCCATCTACCGACCACATGGTTCAGGGCTCAGTCCCACTACGGGACACCTTGGGCAAGTGTCTTCTACTATAGCCTTGGGCCGACCAAAGCCTTGTGAGTGGATTTGGTAGATGGAAACTGAAAGAAGCCCATTGTATATATGTATGTATATATATGTACGTGTGTGTATATGTTTGTGTGTCTGTGTTTGTCACCACCAACATCGCTTGACAACCGATGGTGGTGTGCTTATGTCCCCAGTAACTTAGCGATTCAGCAAAGGAGACCAATAGAATAAGTACTAGGCTTACAAAGAATAAGCCCTGGGGTTGATTTGTTTGACTAAAGGTGGTGCTCCAGCATGGTCACTGTCAAATGACTGAAACAAGTAAAAGAGAGTAAAAGAGAGTGGGAGAGATTTTTGCAGAAGGTAAAAACAAAAAGTTTGACATGAACACTCAATATCTCACAGATATGTATTTGGTGCACTCAGCCACACATGATGAGAGTTCAGAAGTAACTCTAACATGTTAAGGCTGCGAGCTGGCAGAAACGTTAGCACACTGGACGAAATGCGTAGCCATATTTCGTCTGCCGTTACGTTCTGAGTTCAAATTCCGCCGAGGTCCACTTTGCTTTTCATCCTTTCGGGGTCGATAAATTAAGTACCAGTTACGCAATGGGGTCGATGCAATCGACTTAATCTGTTTCTCTGTCCTTGCTTGTCCCCTCTATGTTTAGCCCCTTGTGGGCAATAAAGAAATAAGAAGTAACACTAACATCATGGAAGGGAAACCGTTTTCATCTCTGGTCATTTCTGACTCTCTCTACCAGTCATATCAATGGGTTCATATTCTAATGAGGTGAGTGCATTCTTTAAAAAAATAAGATATTTACATTTGGAAACAATTGGTAAAACTTCACCTTTGTACCAACAGGAGAACTACTAAACGGAAATGTCTTGGAAACCCAGTTTGCAAAATCTTACATCAGTTGGGGAGCAAAAGTCACCTTCCAGTGGATGTTGTAAGTGAAGATGTCAAAGGTTCATGGAACAGACATCAACAATTATCAAGAGATACAAATGAAGGTTCAAAGTAGCGTCTCACAGATTTAGAAAAAAAATTTGGTTTCCTGAACATGTAATGCGAGCTTATATAAATGACATTGTGGGGGATATTATTGCCACTATCATTGGACAAGTATCAGCCCAACCCAGACGGTATGAAATGTTCACACTGGCTGATATTAATGATACTACATCATCTTCATCATCATCATCATCATCGTTTAGTGTCCGCTTTCCATGCTGGCATGGGTTGGATGGTGCAACTGGGGTCTGGGAAGCCAGAAGGCTGCACCAGGCTCCAGTTTGATCTAGCAATGTTTCTACGGCTGGATGCCCTTCCTAACGCCAACCACTCTATGTGTGTAGCCCTCAATAACACAATTAGATTGTTTTATTCTTTTTCATCCCTCTGTTACAAATTGCAGCTGTAATGGAGAACACTTATCATATTGCTATGAAATATATATTCAATAAAACTGTGACTACACATGACTTGCTGTTTAAGTCTTCTGCCTCAAGTAAATAAAGCCATCATTATAAATGTGCTTACAGAGATTGCCTGTCATTCTATACAACAGAGATGCTGGTTCAGTCGAAGCCCTATAAGTGACAATGTTTTCCATGACCTGCAATGGGAATGTTCAGAAGTCACATCAATACATCTGGTATCACAATTTGCTAGAATATTATCCACACAATCAAGAAAATCTGACCAGTCACTACTTCAAGTGGAATAAATTCCAGTGATGATTTCATCATTTGGAGTGTTTTCTTCTGAGCCTACCCATCGGTATAAATTCAGCACACCTCGACTACATGACAAAGGGCTTTGGGATACAGCAGGGATGAGATGGCAGGTGGATAATGACCAGATGGTGACAGCTGTTGGCAACAACCACAATGAATGACCAGCAACAGCAACACAATGACCAGCAGCTAAATTTTTGACTGCTTTTACATTCCTACCAAGAACAATAACACCCGAACTCTCCCAACATTTTGTAATTCTTAATAATGACG
>NC_043017.1:32464241-32479241 GCF_006345805.1 Octopus sinensis | reverse complement strand
GTGGGACTGAACCCGGAACCATGTGGTTGGTAAACAAGCTACTTACCACACAGCCACATACATGTCTACAAGTACTTGTGTGTGTGTGTGTGTGTGTGTGTGTGTGTGAGTGTGTGTGTGTGTGTGCAAGCGCATGCTAATCAAAGAAGGATACATTAAAAAATGTACTTTCTAATGTATGAAAACACAGTGATGTCATCTCTGCTGTTGTTTCTACCACAGATTTTCTGAATTGCAACTAACAGGTTGCTAAAGAACAGCAACTAATTCGGCTTCAGTTGATCCATAGGCGTGGTTGTGTGGTAAGAAGCTTGCTTCACAACCACATGGTTCCGGGTTCAGTCCCACTGTGCGGCACCTCGGGCCCGTGTCTTCTACTATAGCCTTGGGCTGACCAAAGATTTGTGAGCAGATTTGATAGATGGAAACTGAAAGAAGCCTGTCATGTACATATATATGTATTTTTTTTTGTGTGTGTGTGTGTGTGTGTCTTTGTGATAGTGTTTAACCCTGCCATCATTGCCTGACAGCTGGTGTTGGTGTGTTTATGTCCCCATAACTTAGCAGTTTAGCAAAAGAGATCGATAGAATAAGTACTAAGCTTTAAGAAAGTAAGTGCTGAGGTCAAGTTGTTTGACTAAAATCCTTCAATGCAGTGCTCCAGCATGGCCGTGATCAAATGATTGAAACAAAGACAAGAATATACATATATATATACATGTATATATATATATAATATAAATTATACATAAATATATACTCTTTCTCTTTTACTCTTTTACTTGTTTCAGTCATTTGATCGCGGCCATGCTGGAGCACCACCTTTAGTCAAGCAAATTGACCCCGGGACTTATTCTTTGTAAGCCCAGTACTTATTCTATCGGTCTCTTTTGTCGAACCGCTAAGTAACGGGGACGTAAACACACCAGCATCAGTTGTCAACCAATGCTAGGGGGACAAACACAGACACACAAACACACACACACATATATATATACATATATACGACAGGCTTCTTTCAGTTTCCATCTACCAAATCCACTCACAAGGCATTGGTCGGCCCGGGGCTATAGCAGAAGACACTTGCCCAAGATGCCACGCAGTGGGACTGAACCCGGAACCATGTGGTTGGTAAGCAAGCTACTTACCACACAGCCACTCCTGCGCCTATGCATATATACAAACATATATGTACATACCTCCATATATATGCATATATATATGCATATATGGGTACAGGACAGCAAAACAAAAAAACGTAGACAGAATGAGAAACGAGACAGGCAACATAAAAACATTCCCTTCATCAGTTGTCCCCTGTTTTATCTATTCCATGTTTCGAAGGTAAGGACAAGACGTGACTTTGTTAAAACAGTCCTTCCCGCAAAGCAAATTAAATAAAATTTGGGATTTTTTGCAAAGAGTGAAAGTGGTAACAAAAACAGGACTGTGAGAACAACACAGTAAAAACAAACGGTGAGGGTTGTTAAGCCAAGACAATGTGAAGTTGTGAATGTAGGAAAAATGAGCTTTGAGAAGAGGCAGATAAAAGCACGTCTTGTCTTTAGGAAGGAAGTGGAAAAAGAAAGAATGGCCATTGGTCACGTTAGCATTCAGTTGACTCTGCAGGGTAGTTGGTGTTAGGAAGGACAACCATCCATAAAAACCATGCCAAAACAAGAACTGAAGTCTAGAGCAGTCTTTTACCTAGCCAGCTCCTGATAAACCGTCCAACCCATGCCATTATGGAGAGCAAGATTAGGTTTATCCGTGGAAAGAAAAAAACCTACGGAAAAGACCACGGTAACCTCAGGCAGAGAAGGAATAAACACATGAGAACAAAGTGCTCTCTCTCTCTCCCTCTTTCGATTTACAGGATCAAACTCAAAGTGGTTTCGTTGCTCACACACACCATCTTTGCTACATTCACCCACCTTTTGTGAAACTTTCACAAGACAAAACCCGCTTCTCCATTCTCACCTTTCTTTTCAAGTAGTACTTGAAAAAGTTGATGAGAGATCGGCCAGAGTGGTAAGTGTTTGTTTTTGTTCGAGTCTACGGCACACATTCTCTCACCATGGCCACCAGTATGATGATGACTGCCTTGCCTTCCCAGCTGAGGGAAGGTGGCGGAGCAATTGTCATGATAGAGTTGGCTGACAGGCAGAAATGTCCCACATGTGACAGCAGTCGTTCAGCATAAGTATACAGGTCTGAAATGGTTGGATACTGCACGAGTGCCTGCAGAACTGTTTCGTTGCTCTGAGCGCATCTCGGGCAAGTCGGTCCAGTGTGTCCCGAACCATGCCTGTAGAGCGTCACCCGAACAGGTAATGCTTCTCGATAGCACTGCCATGGATCTTTGGTGATTGTCCATAGGTCCCGGCCCGAAAGTTGTCCTGAAGAGGCAGGTCAGGTGTTCCTCATCGATGCCCAGATTCTGCACGAGAATGTCATCACACCTCCCCTCCACTAATCCTCTATAGAATGCCTTTGTTGTAATGGAGTCGCACAAGTTTGGTCACAGACGGCAGAGTTGTTTGAGAGCAACGCGATACTTGTGGTGCCATTCGCCTAGCCTCGGCCACTGTTTGATCCACGACTGCAATTCGGCCAAGGAAACGAGCTGCGGGAATGCGCGCCGCACAAACGGTGACCACACCTGTTCACCATCGTCTATGAAGTTCCAGAGATGTCGTAGTCCCTGCACATGTCTGCACATCATCAACCATGGCATGACTAGCCCTCATTTAGTGGGTGTTGACAGCAAATGGATCACCTAATCATCGGAATGTTTCCCTTCCACAAGAAGCTGAAGAGTATGTGTTCCAGTTTGGTGATGGTAGGGTCGGGACAATGCACGACGGTCAGACGGTACTCAATGACAGATGCGATGTATGCGTTCACCACCTCTGCCCGACTTTTAGGGATAGCTTCCTCTCAGCCCATTGCTGGGTGAGAGCAACCACACTAGTTGTTATTTCGCCCCAGTTCTCCATTTGGAGGTCCAGACCAAACCAGACTCCAAGCAATTTAACCGGTCTGTCAGTCCAGCGTCCCACAATGGAGACACTGTTGGAAGGCATGGGCATGCTTCTCCAGGTCTGAGACGCAAGCCCACTAATTTTTCCCAGTTAATTTTTGTTCTCGTTATTGCTTCTTATTCTTTTAGTGTCTCACGGACCACGTCGATGTGCTTGTGGATCAACAGTATGATGGGGACATCATCTGCATATGCAGACATACTCCTCCCGCATCTCAGCTCTCGTGGGATGCCCCTCAGTATCGCCAGCTTCCGCAGTAGTGGCTCAAGAGTCGATACATACTGAAGCGACGCGAGGAGGCATCCTTGACGAACAGATAGATAGATTGTTAGATATATATATATATATAATATATATATATATACACACACACATATATATAGACAGATAGATAGATAGATAGATAGATAGACAGACAGATAGATAGATAGATAGATAGATAGATAGATAGATAGATAGATAGATAGATTGCCTGATTGATTGATCAATAGAAAGCTAGGTAGATAGATGCAAATATATATTAATATATATATATATATATATATATACACACACATATACACTTTTTACAAATATACAGCTAAATTAACTTCTTTATCTGGTCTCGGCTTCAGATCCATTGTTTGATAGTTTTCTTTGCCTTTATTGCTTTTTTTGGACCAGGTTTTCTTAAACAGCATTTAACACTACAAGAAGAAACAAAGAGAAACACTCAGTACAAGAAGAATGGAAACAATTATAATAATTACAAAAAGACAAAGATACAGCAAATATGAACATATATAAAATTAAAAACAACCCCCCAAAAAAAAAGCCGAAGAAAAATTTAAAAGAAACAAAAACTTCCAGTTTTTCTTCAATATATACATTTATTTATTTTTGTCATTCTCAATGCCATCATTATCTTCGTCATCGTTATCATCGTTGTCATTATTGTAACTATTATTGTTATAACGTCTTATACATTGTTGAAGTGAGTGGTCACGCATTCTCATAGAATATTAATTCTATAGAAATTAATCACAACCTCGAGCGAGTATCTCGGTTGCCTTTATTGAATGAATGAAGAGTGCAATTGACAGCTTTGAAGGGAGACGTTTAAAAAAAGAACCTGATTGTGTGGAGATATCGGACTGAAGAAAAGAGGCATAGCAATGATGATGATGATGATGGTGATGATGATGCTAATAATGTTTGGCCAATGACGATGATGACAATGATGATGGTCACGATGATGGTGATGATTATAATCTACTGGCAAAGATATCTCATTGTCTCCAACTCAATTATTAAAGTGTGTGTTAATAATAATTGAAAGAATATATTGCACAACTATTCATGTAAAGGTGCCTATGTATATGTGTGTGTGTGTGTGTATGTGTGTGTGTGCGTGTGTGCTTGTATGTGTATGTATGTATATGTATCTATATTGTATCTATATATGTAGAGAGAGTATATATATATATATATATATATGCATATGTATATGTGTATATATATATATGTACATATATATGTGTATATATATATATATATATACTCATTCATATATGTGTGCCCAAATATGCATAAATATATAGCAGTATGTTTATGTGTGTACAAATTTATGGATATAAATTTTATTTTTATGTGTGTAAATACATACCTATGCATATACATATATATATATACATATATACATAATTGCATGCACACACACACACTCACACTTATTATTTATAGGAACAACTGTTTCCTAGTTATCCAAAAAAAATATTTTTCATTGCAAGCTGATTGTCAAAAAGGCTCAATCAAAGGGAAAAGTGTCAGATTTAGAACGATAACATCTGCAACAATGCATAGGTATGGCTAACAGGAAGAGTTGAATATATTTATGAAAATGAAATCACACCATATATTGAAATAAATATGTAGAAATATTCTACATTCAATATTATCTTCATGCTTATGCCAATGTATGTGTGCACGTGTGTGTATGTATGTGTGTGTACTATAATGATTTTTAATTTAATAAATCTTCCTTCAAATATATATATATATATATATATATATATATATACTTTATTTAAAGCAGCAGAAAATTCAACAAAATCTGTTACTCTGAGTTTCCCGTTGCCGTTCATCAGACAGTTTTTGCTAGAATGGAACCGATATATCAATTCAATCCAGACTCTTACAAACACTACACCTTTAAAAAAATGGACTTGTTTGATTGGCCCTTTAAAAATAACGCTCAATCTTCGAGCGATAAACAAAAAAATGAGCTCAAAAATATATGTATATATATATAAAAAATTATAAAAATTATAAAATTCGAGGAAAAAAACCTTACATTGAATAAAATACATATTGACGTTAATGAAGGAAATATAATTAATACATGGAAATTAAAAGCATTATAAATATTACACTGCAATACATATTCATATTAAAGTGTACATATATATATCAACATACACAGAAGGATGCGTGCAAGCGCCATACATATACAGACGTATAAATATAAATCTGGATTGAATTGATATATCGGTTCCATTCTAGCAAAAACTGTCTGATGAACGGCAACGAGAAACTCAGAGTAACAGATTTTGTTGAATTTTCTGCTGCTTTAAATAAAGCATATTACTCTACCACTGGTATTTGAGTACTCTTTTTTCCACCTTGTATCACATTTATGTGTTTACTCCAGTATATATATATATATATATAAGGCTTCGAATGATTTGTCTGTGTTCCGTGTTCGTCCCTTCCTGTATTTCACGTTCTTTATATATAAAAACATTTATTCTTATATTATTGCGGCGTTACGTGCACCCCCCCCCGTTTGTTTATCCAATTTTAAACCCTGCACGACTTCTATATACTTTCTCTTTCCTACCCGCCATTGCTTCTTTACCAAACTATTTTGGCGCCCTCCGATTCTTCCCCCCTCTTCCTCCCATCCTCCTCAATTCCTTCTCTCTCCTTTTCTCTTGGTCACTGATTCTGTCCCCTGTCTCCCACCCTCTTTGATTCCCTCTCTCTCTGTCTCTCTTTCTCTCTCTCTCCTGCAACCTGCTGCTTCTTAACCATTCTGTTGGCGATCGTATCTCGACCAACATGTGTCCCCTCTACCGAAAAGGTAATTATTTCTACGCCAGCTGCTATGTTGTTGTTGTTTTTGTCTCATTTGGTCTAAAGTCGTAAGACAACCACCGTTATATTTTGTTTATCCATTACTGTTTTCAATTTCGTTTTCGTCTCTTGTATTTACATCCGTCTCTTGCGTTTACATTCTTGTCTTCTACCAAGAAATCTAATGCTTACAGCTTAGTTTTTTTCTTGGGGCTGGCCGAGTTGGAGCAAATATCAGAATTGAACAGCCGAAATTTGCTATGATGATTCGGTGTCTGACTGAAGATTGAAGGCTTCGAATGATTTGTCTGTGTTCCGTGTTCATCCCTTCCTGTATTTCACGTTCTTTATATATAAAAACATTTATTCTTATATTATTGCGGCGTTACGTGCACCCCCCCCCGTTTGTTTATATATATATATATATATATATACTTTATAATTAGGGTTCAGCAAAGATTTGCTTTACCACATACCGAAGTTTAGAAATAGCAGTCAAAAAACCTTAGCTATTTCTTCTACTTTAAAAAGGGACTCCCAGAAAAACCAAAATACTTGAAAGCAATTCACGCAGGCAGAGAGGAAAAATAACGAAAATCAATCCAAGATGGATTTTTCCTCTCTGCCTGCATGGATTGTTTTCAAGTATTTTGGTTTTTTGGGGAGTCCCTTTTTAATGTAGAAGAAATAGCTACGGTTTTTTGACTGCTATTTCTAAACTTCGGTATGTGGTAAAGCAGATCTTTGCTGAACCCTAATTATAAAGTATTACTTAAGTTTACCATGAAATGGTCCTTTTTTATGCCGAATTCTACTTGGTGAAATTATTGATTACTTCTTAATTAATTAATTTTACCCTTTGTTATCATATATATATATATATATATATATATATATGTAATAACAATCCTCCTCCTCGTCTCTCGTCACTGACATGTGACGAAAGAGATTCTATCTTTCTGCTCACTACCTTCCTAAAGACAAAATGTGCTTATACCTGTCTCCTCTCATAAGCTCGTCTTCCTATCGTTCATAATAATTTTTCTGTCATCTTGGCTTAACAGCCCTCACCGTTTGTTTTCACTGTTTTGTTCTCACTGTCCTGTTCTTGTTACCACTTTCACCATCGGCAAAAAGTCCCAAATTTTATTTAATTTGCTTTGCAGGAAGGAATTTGAACTCAGAACATAAACACAGATAAAATGCTGCTAAGCATTTCACTCAGTGTGCTAACGATTCGGTCAGCTTGCTGCCTTGTAGGTATGACAGTAATAATAACTTGGAGTTCAGTGTGTATTAAATGGCATTTATCTCTCACTGGATGGAGTATTTTTGTTTTGTTCGGTTAACCCTACCAATAACAGACCGATACTCAAAGAGGCCGTGAAGGATATTCAAGATCATCTAATTATCTCTTCAAACCAATTAAAATGCTTTTATTTCTTCAAATCCTTAATGACAGATAAAATGCTAACACAAGAAAGGAACAGATATGTAGCAGTTGTTTGTTGTATGTGCAGAACACAGTGGTTTAGAAACTGCAGTTTCTGAATGTTGCAAGATTTTCTGTTCACATAATTTTCATGGAATTGAAAACCTCAGGCAAGAGTTTCAAATAGGAAAGAACATTTGGACACTACATGGCTTCACAGACCCCAGTAGAACCGTCCAACCCATGCTAGCATGGAAAACGGACGCTAAACGATGATGATGATGATGATGATGATGATGGACTCTGTAATTCAACCAAAAGTTTCAAATCATTCCTAGAAAATCAATTAGGACCATTGCCTATCGATTTCAATAGTCAGAGTGGACTATCAGAACGGTGGTGCGTGAGGACATTCAGTACAAGTCGTAAGTTGTTGCTTATTCCTTCTTGAGCCATGCCTGGCTAATAAGGGCAAGTTTCCCGGTTTTCTTGGCGTATAGGCTCCCCACCTGGATGGGATACTGGTCCGTCGTAGGTGAGCTGCAAGATGCAGGAGGAAAGAGTGAGAGAAAGTTGTGGCAAAAGAGTCAGTGGAACTTCACCATTACCTTCTGCCGGAGCCGTGTGGAGCTTAGGTTTTTCGCTCATAAACACACACATCCCTGGTCTGAGATTCGAACCCGCAATCCCTTGACCGCGAGTCTGCTGCTCTAACCATTAGGCCATGTGCCTCCACAGAAGTCGTAAGTGCTGAGAAGGGACCAATTCATGTCGGCAAAGACACAGGAAAACCATTTGATCGATACAAGGCATTCATTGGTTCTCTTAAATGAGGAAAACTTCAACAAAGACCAGAAGTATAAAAGAGTAATGACAGTTATGTGCATATCTCTCTGATGCCCCAGTCAGATGCACACTAAGTTCCCAACACCTGTGGTGGTTTTAAGAGAAGGAGTGACAAAGATCATGTCATACCACCACACATATTTTTTACAATGTTTTAGAATTAATGCTGCTGAAAACTTGAAGGTGCTGGAGACAGTTGTTATGCCCTGCGTGGATTGAAGTATACAGGAAAATACCATATAAGTCTCAACAAACTCAGCACCTTCTCACAAAGCCCAAGTAAGCCAAGAATGGATGTCAGACAGTCTTTTATGATCATGTGAGACCATACCTGTGGTCGCCAAACTTGCCAGATGTAGATACAATGGACTACTATCTTTTGAACATTGTTGAAAGGGAAACAAATTAACATCCTCAAAATAGCTTCACTGAAGGCCACCACTGTCCAGGTAATGTCCAAAATGAATAAGGGCCATTTAGTGCAGGCAGGTCAATGATTCTGGTCCTACATTGAAATAGTCATCATAGCTGAAGAAGGGTTCACAGAATAATCTTATAAGAGAATTTACCAAGATCATATGTACAAGCTTTTGTTGAAATATATTAGGCTTTTGATAAATTGCAGCTGTTTTAGTAAATCACAAAATATCTTCAAATACTTCTCACACCTTGCATGATTATGTGTGTGTGTGTGTGTGAGTATATATATAGGGAGAGTTTATGAAAAAAACAAAAGACGAAGACAGGTGGTGTACAAAACAAGCAGATGTATTAGTATAATGCTCAGGAATAGAAAAAGTCTTTTATGTTTCAAGCCTACGCTCTTCTACAGAAAAGGACACAGGAAGAAACAAGGGGAGAAAAGAAAATGTGTGTAGTGGATAACGATCTATCATGGCGACTATATATATCTATATCTATATCTATCTATATCTATATCTATCTATATCTATATCTATATCTATATCTATATCTATCTATCTATCTATATATTTATATATATATATATTTACACATAAATAAATACATTCATGCTGAACCTGGAACCCAACCATATGATTCCGGGTTCAGCCCCACTGCATGGCACCTTGAGCAAGTGTCTCCTACTATAGCCATGGGCCAACCAAAGCTTTGTGAGTGGATTTGGTAGATGGAAACTGAGAGAAGTCCATCGTTAATATCTGTGTGTGTGTGTGTCCGTGCGTGCATGTATGTGTGTGTGTGTGTGCATGCGTGTGTGTGTGTGTATTTGTGTGTCTGTGTTTGTCCCTGACCATCATTTGACAACCAATGTTGGTGTGTTTACATCCCAGTAAGTCTTTCTGAAAATTACATAATACAGTTTTTAAGTATAAAAGGGATTGTTTTAAAAATAATTTTTTAAAAAGAAGTTATAAAATTTTTTATCAGGATGTTACTAACATTTTTGGAAGAAATTTTTTTCCTAGGTTAATCTTTTCAAACTCACGTGCTCTTGGTTAATGTATGAAGGGAAGGAAATTCATTTGGAAAACGAAGCACTCAAGAAAAAAATGAGATGAAATAGATATGGACCAATCTATTGAATCAAAGAAAACAGCCGTATTGGGAAGCAATTAGAAGTGAAAAATTAAAAACATGCACAGAATGGATAAATCAAGAACTGATAATTTTCCCACGAAAATTCTGTCCCAAGAATATCACATCAGAACGAAATAAAGAAATGAAAATCGGAATAAATCCAAAGATTCAAAGCAGAGATTAACTTTCTAAAGCTTTGCACACCTTGCTTTAAAGAGAATGGGAAATGTGATACCTTTATGCAGGAAAAAATTTCCAAACAAACCAACCGAAAATTACTTGGAAAACTACTGGGCTTATGGAAAAAAGATATAGGGATACAAGAAGCCACAACATAGGGATAGCCAAAAGATATAGGGATACAAGAAGCCACAACATAGGGATAGCCAAAAGATATAGGGATACAAGAAGCCACAGCATAGGGATAGCCAAAAGATATAGGGATACAAGAAGCCACAGCATAGGGATAGCCAAAAGATATAGGGATACAAGAAGCCACAACATAGGGATAGCCAAAAGATATAGGGATACAAGAAGCCACAACATAGGGATAGCCAAAAGATATAGGGATACAAGAAGCCACAACATAGGGATAGCCAAAAGATATAGGGATACAAGAAGCCACAGCATAGGGATAGCCAAAAGATATAGGGATACAAGAAGCCACAATATATGGATAGCCAAAAGATATAGGGATACAAGAAGCCACAGCATAGGGATAGCCAAAAGATATAGGGATACAAGAAGCCACAGCATAGGGATAGCCAAAAGATATAGGGATACAAGAAGCCACAGTATAAGGATAGCCAAAAGATATAGGGATACAAGAAGCCACAGTATAAGGATAGCCAAAAGATATAGGGATACAAGAAGCCACAGTATAAGGATAGCCAAAAGATATAGGGATACAAGAAGCCACAGTATAAGGATAGCCAAAAGATATAGGGATACAAGAAGCCATAGTATAAGGATAGCCAAAAGATATAGGGATACAAGAAGCCATAGTATAAGGATAGCCAAAAGATATAGGGATACAAGAAGCCATAGTATAAGGATAGCCAAAAGATATAGGGATACAAGAAGCCACAGTATAGGGATAGCCAAAAGATATAGGGATACAAGAAGCCACAGCATAGGGATAGCCAAAAGATATAGGGATACAAGAAGCCACAGCATAGGGATAGCCAAAAGATATAGGGATACAAGAAGCCACATCAAATAAGATACTTGAGTTGAAAAATCGATGGCTGCAAAACTACGAACACAATTACGGAACAGAATTAATGAAAGCTAACAATAAAACATAGATTCATGAAGAGACAAACTTTGTTTACAATAACAACAACAATAGGAAAGATAATCTCGTCCATATCAATTTCCCCATCAGATCAAAATAATAATCAAAGGGTGAGAACTACTAGTTTTTCCTTTCAAAAATGAAACCTTCACAATAAAAAAATTGTTAATGTCAGCATTGGAAAAGTAAATGGTAAGACAACATCAACAAGAAGAATACACACGAACAAACGAACACAAACAAACTTCTTAAAACACAGCAATCCTAAAAACAGATGAAAATACCAAGATAGATGGTATAACAACTGGGCAAATCCATCCCAACATAATGGAATGAAGAAGGATTCACAGAATAATCTTATAAGAGAATTTACCAAGATCATATGTACAAGCTTTTGTTGAAATATATTAGGCTTTTGATAAATTGCAGCTGTTTTATTAAATCGCAAAATATCTTCAAAAACTTCTCACACCTTGCATGTGTAAGTGTGTGTGTGTGAGCATTTATATACATAAATACAAACATACATACATATGTATATATGTATATATATATATATATATATATATATAAATATTTAAAAATTGAGGGAGATAGATTAATATTAATTTTAATATCAATTTAAAACCAGTAGTCCAGCATTCAAAAAAAAAAAATATATATATATGTTATATATATATATATAACATATGTATATATATATATATTATATATATATATATATAATAATAAATATTAGGGAATATATCCAAATTTACAGGGAAAAAAAAATCAGATTTAGGATTAAATCCAATTTTATAGTAAAATATTATAAAATATTATTTGAGACAAACCACTATTTTGCAAAACAAACAAGGAAAGACTTAATCATACATATAATTTAATAAATAGTCTTTTTTGACTATTTATTAAATTATATGTATTGATTAAGTCTTTCCTTGTTTGTTTTGCAAAATAGTGGTTTTGTCTCAAATAATATTTTATATATATATATATATATATATTTACACATACATAAATACATTCATGCTGAACCTGGAACCCAACCATATAGTTCCAGGTTCAGTCCCACTGCATGGCACCTTGAGCAAGTGTCTTCTACTATAGTCTCGGGCCGACCAAAGCCTTGTAAGTGGATTTGGTAGATGGAAACTGAGAGAAGTTCATCGTATTTGTGTGTGGGTGTATGTGTGTGTGTATGTGTGCGTGTGTGTGTGTATGCATGCACGTGCTTGTGTGTCCCAATCCAATTCACTATGAAAATGAATGAAAAGGAACTCCCTTTCTGGTTATTCTGGTAATTAACGAAAATAAGACAGTTACAACTGACCTCTATTGGCCAACTTATGTGACTAGCTTTTGGTAAAGGAGGGAGTTTGACAGTGCTGCCCTCTTTTGAGTTTCCTGCCTTGATATTAGTTCTATCAAAGATAGCAGGAGGTCAAGATGTTTCTTGAAAATATCTACCCCTACTTCATGAAGATGTTTTGGTAATGTGTTAAATAAATTCCTGTCGGCCCTTAAACCACAAGCGATTGCAGTACATAGTCCTCACTCTAGGACTTTGGGAAAGTGCAATGACAACCAGTTCAGGTGCTGGTATAACTCTCGAACCAAAGTTTGGTGCCAGCACCTCCAGGATCTTCCATACATATTCCACGGCATACCTCTCCTGTCTTCACTCCAGAGATTTATGTCGTAGCTCTTTCAGTCTCTTCCAGAAGCTCAGCTGTTCCATTGATGCAATCCTCTTAGTGTAGCACCGCTGAACTGACTCAGGTTCTGCTATTAATTTGACATTGTGAGGTGACCACAGTTGGGAATACTAGTCCAGACAGCTGAGTACAAATGTCCTCCATAGAACCAAAAGAGTTTCCTGGTCGCTTCTTCTGAAGGTTCTCAGAATCCATCCAGCAATTCACCTGCACATTGCCACCATCTTGGTGATACAAGACATCGTTGTTCATATCAGTCTCCAGATAACATGAATTTTGTTTGCATAATTCATTAGAGTGCACATGTTACTTGAATTGTATGTTTCCTGGGGTGGTTCTCTATGTATCTATGTTTGTCATCAAAACCTGTGCGTATGCATGTTTTGCATGATATGGTGTTTTTCTGTGATGCCTAGGACACAAATTCCAGATCTGTTTAAATTTGATAGTGAGTAGTCCGTTATTTCTCCTTTTACATTTTCATTTATGTTTGCTTATTACTTTCAGATGTGCTTAGACAGCGACATGATGTTTCTTTTGGATAGGTTTCCATGTGTGTGTGTGTGTGTGTGTATTTCTTTGAGAGTTTTGTTAAGGGCATCAATGTGGTCTTTTGTGGATTGTAGAACATGTGATGCTGTTGCCTTATAGACTATGCCAGTAAGTAAACACTTTCCATGTAATGGACATTTCTGTTTTTGGTGCAGTTGCACGAGTTTGCGGCTGTGAGTTGCACGTCTTGTTTAGTGATTGCATGGTGTAAGCTACGTTTTGTATAGTGGTAGCTAACATTGTAAAACGTTTGTTGAATAGTACATGATAGTATGTTGAATAGTATGTTCTAGAAGTGTTTACTAACTAATGTTTGGAAGGTGTGTACTACAGTTATTTCCCCATACAGGCTGCTGCATTGTGAGTTGTACAAGATGATGTGCTTTTCTCGGATTCTTTTTCGTTGTTGCTTATTTCTGATTACTTATGTATTTATTGAAGTTTTTTCTTTAAATCCACTTACTTTATGGCTTTCTTGTGGAGTGATGCTGCTTAGTCAAATATTTCTGTGTCAGACGACATTATTAATATTCTCCAGTTTGTACTGTCAATTAGGTTTTTGATTAACGCTATTGGGTGGTTTGAGCTCATATTTATATATCGCAGCATTCATTCTATTAGGTTTCTGTTAGGATTAATATTTCCCAGTGTTGAAATTTGTTGCATCCAGTTAGGTTACTATAGATAACTTAGTCTCTACTATTATTTTTTTGAGTGAAATTCTTTAAAGGTCTTAATTAGATCTTTCTTGGAGTTATCGAATTAATGGCTATCAAAGGTGGCGAGCAGGTAGAATCGTTAGCGCACCAGTTGAAATGCTTAGTGATATTTCATCTATCTTTTTTTCTGAGTTTAAATTCTGCTGAGGTAGACTTTGCATTTTATTGTTTTGGGGTCAATTAAATAAGTACCGGTTGAGCACTGGGGTTGATGTAATCAACTTAACCCTCTACCAAAATTTGAAATCAGGATTTTGGAAGACGGCTTGACCATCGTCACTGTACAAGCCTAATTTGGATTTTGTGTATATTTTGCTTATTTGTTTCAGGACGTATTGAAATACTTCTGCAGTTTGTTCTGCTCCATCGCAAAAACATGACATCAGAGTCTTTGTCATTTTCCTTGTTTTACACAAGCTGAGTTATGAAATAGAAAGACTTTTCGTGTCTGCATTATGGTGTCCATTTCTTGATCATTAATTACCATAAACCTCTTGGCAAAGTCTGATATTTTTAGTAATAATCATTTTCTATTAGACAGATAAATGTCAATGACGTTGAATAATGTGAATTTATAAAACCATCTTTTTTGTTGTGGAACCTGATTTATTGCGATGCGGAGACAAAGATACATTCCACTTCAAAAAATAGTCTGAACTCCAAACAGAAAAAGTGACATACCAGGACAGCCATGCTTATACACACACACACACCTGGAAAT
>NC_043017.1:32449241-32461741 GCF_006345805.1 Octopus sinensis | reverse complement strand
GTCTTCCATGAAACAACCTTGCCCCGACTGTGTCGTGACCGAATGGTGTCTCAGATATATTACTCTTTTACTCTTTTACTTGTTTCAGTCATTTGACTGCGGCCATGCTGGAGCACCACCTTTAATCGAGCAACTCGACACCGGGACTTATTCTTTTGTAAGCCCAGTACTTATTCTATCGGTCTCTTTTGCCGAACCGCTAAGTAACGGGGACATAAACACGCCAGCATCGGTTGTCAAGCAATGCTAGGGGGACAAACACAGACACACAAACACACACACGCATATATATACATATATACGACGGGCTTCTTTCAGTTTCCGTCTACCAAATCCACTCACAAGGCTTTGGTCAGCCCGAGGCTATAGTAGAAGACACTTGCCCAAGGTGCCACGCAGTGGGACTGAAGCCGGAACCATGTGGTTGGTAAACAAGCTACTTACCACACAGCCACTCCTGCGCCTATATATATATATATATATATATATACACATACATACCTATATTTATATATTCATTCTGCAAGATTCCTGATGTGAGGGAAATCGAATGTTGAAACAGATATTGTCGTATTTGGGGATGGTCATGTTGCTAGTTTAGCCAATAAAAACACACTCACTATATATTTGGTGTTAATTTGCTACAGCTTTATTTAATTTTTCACATTAATCGTATTTCGGCCAGAGTTCTTTCGTCACACCTCTGTGACTTCATCAGTGGTCCTTTGCTCTCTTCTTTCTTACTAATGATCAGCCACTAAATAAAATGGCTGATCTTTAGTAAGGAAAGACACCTTGCCTTCATGATACCCATTCAAAAATATTTGTGTGTGTGTTTACTTACAGACATACATATGCGTGTATGTGTTTGTGTAAAGGAAAATACCGAGTGGAAAAACACAATTCATTTTTGTTTATAACATATTCTATTCTATTCTTGTGATTGTCTCTTAGTATAATGGCTTCGGATTTTGTTCTAGCAATTAAGAATTTTCATTAGCTTTTTACCTGATTGCCTAACAATTTTTATACGCTTGTAACATTTATTTCTCTCTTTTTATTATTAATAACACACTCTGTAGTTCAAAAAAAATATTTGGTGTTGATAATTTTAAAATATAAACAAAAAATTATGTTAATCGTCTCGAGAGATATTTTCTACCTAATGTTTGCGAAGTGTTTTTTTAATTGTGTGTGGTGTGTGTGTAAGTGCATTTTTCTTTTTTTTTTTTGCTTTTTTATTCATATTTCTAACTATGAGATAATGATGAGTATAACTTGCCTGCATAGATAAAAGTTTGTTTCTCAACCTCAGGTTCAATGTTTGAACCCACGGTACGGGCAAGGCACCATAGGTAAATCGATATACTGGTCCCTGTAGTATTTATATATTGACAGCACACCTCACTATACATAGATCAGAACTGGGCCCCTAGACAAATAAAGTCCCTGAGCAAGTTGCCTGGTATTCCCTTGTTTGAGATGTAACTGTCTATAGGCGCAGGAGTGGCTGTGTGGTAAGTAGCTTGTTTACCAACCACATGGTTCTGGGTTCAGTCCCACTGTGTGGCACCTTGGGCAAGTGTCTTCTACTATAGCCTCGGGGCCGACCAAAGCCTTGTGAGTGGATTTGGTAGACGGAAACTGAAAGAAGCCCGTCGTATATATGTATATATACACATACATATATATATATATATATTATATATATATATATATATATATATATATAATATATATATATATATATATATATATATATATATATATATATATATATATATATATTATATATATATATATATATATGTATATATATATATGCGTGTGTGTGTTTTGCGTGTTTGTGTTTGTCCCCCTAGCATTGCTTGACAACCGAGGCTGGTGTGTTTATGTCCCTGTTACTTAGCGGTTCGGCAAAAGGGACCGATAAAATAAGTACTGGGCTTACAAAAGAGTAAAAAAAAAAGAGTGCCTTAAGAAAGTATATTTTTCTGTCTTTTCATGTCAACCTTGGCCCCAAGAGCAAACGTTGACAGGCAAAAATTCTATAGAACCCCATCACACACACACACATCATAATCATCATCATCACCAACATTTAACATCTGTTTTCCATGCTGGGTTTGATTGGACTATGTAAGTGTGCATATGCTTATCATCATTTAATGTCGATTTTACTGCTGGCATGGGTTACACCAAATATCAGCGTCGTCGTCATCATCATCATTGTCATCATCGTCATGATCATCATCATCATCACGATCATCATCATCATCGTCGTCATCATCATCATCATCATCATTGTCATCATCGTCATCATCTTCATCATCATCGCCATCGTCATCATCGCCATCGTCATCGTCGTCGTCGTCATCATCATCATCATCATCGTCATCATCGTCGTCATCATCATCATCATCATCATCATCATAATCATCATCATCATCATCATCGCCATCGCCATCATCATCATCATCATCATCATCATCATCAGTTGTCCATAGACAAAGCTCTAACATCATTCATTCTCTGCTTCCTACTGCCCCTATCAAGACTTTAGTTTCAGAACCAGAGATTACATCAGTACAAGCTCTGCTTCCTCTCTGAGCCTTTTTGGAAAGATCTTCATTCTTGCTCCTCTGTGCCACCCACCTCCTGACGGTGACCAGAATAAAAGCTTTGAAATCTGTTGACTCTGTGGTTAAGAAGTTCCCTTTCCAACCAAGTGGTTCCCTACTTCAGTCCCAGTGAACAACACTTGAGGCCAACTGATGCCTTGTAAGGCAATTTGGTAGATGAAACAGAAAGAAGCCCTTTGTATATGCACGCATGTGTGTGTGTCCTTCATTCCTCACTTGAGCCTTGAACTCCTAGTGGGGTCACAGGGCTAGCTTCATGAATGACATGCCTTGTGTGGTTTAAACTTGGTTAAGCCTGAACACAGCTGACTGTTTGACATGCAGAGAACAAGAGAAGAGAAGAGAAGAGAGAGAGAGAAAGACAAGGAGGGGGAAGAAGGAGCTGAAAGAGGAGCGGGAAGTATTTTTTGGCCTAGGACTTCAGCCGAAAACACTTTGCCTAGATACCACACACTGGGGCCGAACCAGAAACCATGTGACTGCAAGGCAAACTTCTTAACCACACAGCAACACATGCACCTAATTGCGTAGAGTATACCGTCATGATCAGGATCATGATCATCATCACCACTCCTCCTCCTCCTCCTCCACCATCACTTTCTCGTGTTTTCAGAAATTGTATAGGCCTTCTTCTGCAAATAATCTCATCATCTGTTGCAGTTGGAAACCCAGAAATTTTCCCCTTACTATCACAAATAACACTAAGAACAATTCAAAGGCCACAAAAAACTGTATCTGGTTCGTAATACCTTTCGGAAAACAAATTAAATCGAACCTTCCCTTACAGTTCCGTGAAGCCGTTGCTAGGAACTTTCCCAGAAATTCTAGATATCATTCTATTATCAATTCCCACAAGGTCAGAATCGCTTTCTCTAACACTAGGAATCTTTCACAAATTATATCTTCCCACAATACCAAGCTGCTAAACAAAGATTCTCCACCCGGGAATTCCAACACTTATCTTGCTAATTCCAACCCATCATACAATCATAATAATAGGAATAGTATTAATAGTAACAGCATTAGTAGCAGCGAAAATGTTAACAAGGATAATATTAATAATAGTATTAGTCGTGTTAATAACAATGGTAGTGTTGATGGTAACAACAATAACGGTATTATTGTCGGTGGTATTACTGGTTGTAATACCATTAATAATACTAATAATAATAGAAATAGTGTAGTTGTTAGCGCTAATAATAATAGTAACAACAATCATAACAATAAAAACTTCGTTTCGATCTCGGAGGACAACCCCAACAGAATTAAATTTTTGTCTAGTAATTCTAAGATTAAAAATTCTATTTACCAGTGTAGAATTTCTTCCGGTAACGATGTCTTCTTCTATATAGGAGCGTCCACTTCCCAGTTATCCAAGAGAATTTCAAACCACTATTCAACATTCAGGGATAGTAAAAAACGACATAGTACAGGGCTAAGTAAATTAGTTTGGCGTCTTAAAGACAACAATATAATTTTCAAGTTAGATTGGTTCATACTGTCTGTATCCTTTCCTTTTGATAATGGCAGGAGATCTTGTAACATTTGTAACTCTGAACTCTTCCATATTCTTTTCTCTAAGGTTCCCCTAGTAAACACACTCATAGAAAAATCATACAAATGTAAACACTGGCAGAAACACACTTTCTACTCATATAAATGATAACGATAGTCACTGTGGTTTGAACAATTAGCTTTACGTCCACCCCACTACTATAGAGAAATTCTTTCCTAAGCCTTCGAACATTCTTTCAATCAACGTACCCTTCCCTCTCCACTTGTTCCCTACCTATTATTACTTTATCCCTTCTCTTCCTACTATCTATTTTTGACGTCAATTCTTCTAACGGTTTTTAAAAAAAACACTCATTATCGCTTTGTTTACCATGTAGGCAATCATCGAAATTTTTGTTTGTCTTGTTGTCGAGAGAGGCTCCCTTTCTTTCCTGATGAGAAGATTGCATAATGCACCCTTTATTCCTTTGGAATGAAAACATGCTGTCTTCGAAACATGTGTCGAGAGTAAAGGAATTTTGTTAACATCTTCGTTCGACTCCATTTTTTCATTTATTTATATATATGTATATGTATATTTGGATTCGAACTCACAAGTGTAAACAAGAGAGACAGAGAAAGGCAGAAACAAGGAAAATGCCACTTATATTTGAACACTATACAAATATTCTTTTAAAAAAACTTTTCTTTTAATTTTTCTAAATTTAATTATTTAATCGTTACAGTTGAAAAGATCTCAAATGTCCGAAACCGGTACTGAAATGTTCTTTATAAAATTATTTTAGCATTTTCTATATTGAGAATTGCTTTTTCATATATATCTCAACTTGTGTGTTCCTTTTCCCCCTTATACATACATACATACATACATATATATATATATATATATATATATATATATATATATATATATATATATATATATATTACGGAGATTTACTTGCGTAGCAAGTGACCTGATCTGAGATCGTGTGCTGGAACGAAAACAATTGCAGCATGGAGGTGTTTATAGGCCATTTAAGAAACACGCAACACCGTTAGATTCACTTCAACATTTAAATTTAATTTGTCAAAATATTTTCGTCGCTTTGAGACCGCAACCTGTTCCCTGACAAAGCAGCACGAAGCTTTGTCAGTGAACAGGTCGCGGTCTCAAAGCGACGAAAATATTTTGACAAATTAAATTTAAATGCTGAAGTGAATCTAACGGTTTTGTGTGTTTCTTAAGTGGCCTATAAACACCTTCCACGCTGCATTTGTTATATATATTTCGATATCAGTGTCTATCGATACTGGATAAAGTATAAGTGTTTGTGAAGGGAACCTGCTTCTCATCGACAACCGTGATTGTCACACGCCGATGACGGGTCAATACTCAGAAACTCGAGTCCGTGTGTATCATAAGTTGAAGACGGGAAGGATGGCTTCCCTTTGCAAACACTGATAGGTCACAGAGAGTGTGTCCATGGCCAGCTGGAGAAGGTGTCCTCTTGGGGCTACAAACTACAGTAGCATCCACCTTAGGGGTTAGCCATATTTAAATGGCAAATGTACGTCACGATGTGTTGCAGCTACTGTTTATAACTCGCTCTGAGATTTATTATTGCTTATATATATATATGAGTGTTGGGAATAAGTATTACTTCTTAGTATTAATATTACCTCTGTTGCTAATATATATTTATTAAAACGATGATGACAATGATGATGTTTTATGTGATAGGCTTCCATGCAGTTTCCATCTATCAAATTCACTTGTGTTTTTCTTTGCATCTTTGAACACACCGCACGAATTGATTATTTGGTCATGAATCTCCCAGAGTATCCATAACCATGACACAACCACGTAATGACTTTGGCACTTATTGTCAAAATTCATGCGGAAAATGTTTGCCTATTTCCCAACGGACGTAGCTACCAACTTGGTCATGTCTGTGAATATTTGTGAGTATTTGTGAGGCCTGGGAATATAAAAAAGAAATGTCCAGTGGTTTCTGATGCTGATTGCATGGTTTGCAGGTGACATTAGTCTCTTTTATTTTATTATTTTAATTTCATAGACTTTTGTGGCTGTTCATTGATCTTGTGCAACTAAAACCAGACCTTCTTTTTTTTGCTTTTACTCCAATATCTTTTAATCATTCCTCGTTTCCATCTTGGCTTACTTTCTTCCTCTTCAGATTTTAGTTTCCAATATTCGTTTAGTTGTTGTTTTTAGTTTTGATTAGATTTTATCTCATGTATTTATTTATTTTTTTTTAAAAATTTTGTTTTAAAAATCGTTTCTATTGTTTTGTTCTTATCTAAACTTTTCCCAAATTCTAATTAGTTTCTGTTTAGTTTTTCCTTGATTTCTGATACAGAGATGCAAATTGTTTATTTTTTGAGTGTTTTCCTTTTTGTTGATATTGACATTTTTTTGTTTTTTTTTTCCTTTCTTTTACTAATCATTCCATCATTGCTTGGTTCCAAATATTTTTCTAGACCAATTCTCATTACTTTGTGAAAGTTTTCTATTTGCATGAAACCTTCTTTCCATATGCACAAGATAGATATATCCTATCAATATCATCTCCAAGATGATGAGTTTGCAATGCAGTGGTTAATTTTCTTGTCTAGACTCTGCGGTTCACTTAAATTCTAATATATAAATAACACTGAAGTTGTAGTTTACGACTAGGTGGACTAGTGTATATCTACGTATTATACACAACATATAGACGCATACAGATACGTGTATGAGTGTGTACATACATGTATTTATAAATGCTAGTGTATGTGAATATAAATATATATATGTGTGTGCGTGTGTGTGTGTGTGTGTGGTATTAATAATCTTATTTCTGGCACTGAATTTAGTTTTTAATTTTGTTCCAATACGTCTGTTGCAATTTTCCTTTTCCTTTCAGTGTGTCCTGTCAATTTCATCTACTCCTAAGTACCAGTATAAATCATTATCTTCTAATTGTCTCATTTCAATGTCTAAATCAAATTTAATGTTTTCAATTTTAATTAATTCGCCTCTTTATAGAGTAGCTTTGACATATTTGTCTAATAGTAAGCTTATACTGACATTACAACTAAATTCAGCTAAAATTTTTAATATTGCTAAATGGCAGCTAACAAACTTAATGTCATGAGTCAACATAAATTCTAATCTCTTCACATTATCTATACTATAATAAAGAACGCTACTTATTAATTAGTTCAGTGTATGTAAATTTTATTAAAGAAAGCATTTATTGAAGTCTAAACTATCAAGAAAATTCTTAAAAACTTTAATTTCAATATAGTTTTTATCAAAATGTGGTTTTACAATTTCTATTATCATTGAAGATTTCAGCTACACAATAAAATTTATTTTCAAACATTGCAAAATGGCATTTTCTCTTTAACTTCTCTGTCTCTGTCTGTCTCTCTGTCTGTCTGTTTGTCTGTCTGTCTCTCTCTCTCTCTCTGTCTCTCTCTCCCCCCCCCTCTCTCTCTCTCTCTCTCTCAGGACTATAAATCTGTTATATATTTCTGCTAATTAATTCCTTTGCTGAGGACACAATACATGTTATCACTGTTCATATAATAAAAAGGAAAGAAAAATACAATTTGCCATTACTGTAGTTGTCTCTTTACATAAATTATTAATACTAAAATGCACAAACACACACACACAGAGATGTATATCAACAGAAAAGCAACGAAGTGCAAATTATAAATTACATAGTCACATGTGTTCAAACATGCAATAAGTTATTCAATATGACTTTTTCACCTGTACATACTAAGTGACTAATTGTACACTCTAGTTCACTGTCATACCAAGTTATGAAACCCAATATGGACATATAAGATAAACTGGATTTTACATGGCTAAGCTGAATCAGCATAATTGATTTCATAAATTCCAACTCTGTCTTTGAGTGCTTGATATTATTCTACTTATATTTACCGAGAAAATGTGTACCATCAGATGAATAAAGTATACACAGAGAAATTAGAAGTAACATACCGACCAAATTCACTTGTGTTTTTCTTTGCATCTTTGAACACACCACACGGGCTGAAACATTTTTAGGGATTTTAAGGATTTATATCAGAAAAATTACACATAGGCGCAGGAGTGGCTGTGTGTGGTAAGTAGCTTGTTTACCAACCACATGGTTCCGGGTTCAGTCCCACTGTGTGGCACCTTGGGCAAGTGTCTTCTACTATAGCCTCGGGCCGACCAAAGCCATGTGAGTGGATTTGGTAGACGGAAACTGAAAAGAAGCCCGTCGTATATATGTATATATATATATATGCGTGTGTGTGTTTGTGTGTCTGTGTTTGTCCCCTTGGCATTGCTTGACAGCCGATGCTGGTGTGTTTATGTCCCCGTTACTTAGCGGTTCGGCAAAAAGAGACCAATAGAATAAGTACTGGGCTTACAAAAAGAATAAGCCCCGGGGTCAAGTTGCTCGATTAAAGGTGGTGCTCCAGCATGGCCGCAGTCAAATGACTGAAACAAGTAAAAGAGTAAAGAGAGAGAGATTGGGAATTGAACTGTGTAAATATCATTTAGAATCTTTAGGTCCTGAGTTCAAATTACGATGAAATCGATTTTACTTTTCATCTTTTCAGGGTTGGTAAAATAAGTACCCGTTGGACACTGTGAAGGGTAGGGGGTTAATGTAATCGAATTATCTCCATCCCGAAATTGCCGGCCTTGTGTCAAAATTGGAAACTAATAATTACCGAGTTCTTTTAAATAAGTAAAGACTGCAAAAGAGAATTAGTCACAACATCAGAAAAATTACACAAATTCAGAATTAAATGTGTAAATATTATTTAGCAACTAAATTACATTTACACATTTGAGAAATGTTATTTGCTACGGAGATAATTCTTTTAATGAAATGTAATGGAAGGAAGTAGAAAATTCAAATGGATGCTAACTTAATTATATTGTCATTTCTTAACTCTTTGATCTTGAAGAAGACATCTCCAGGTTCAGTCCTACTGTGTGGCACCTTGGGCAAGTGTCTTCTACTATAGCTTTGGGCTGACCAAAGCCTTGTGAGTGGATTTGGTAGAGGGAAACTGAATGAAGCCCATCATATACTCTGTTACTCTTTTACTTGTTTCAGTCATTTGACTGTGGCCATGCTTGAGCACCACCTTTAGTTGAGCAACTCGGCCCTAGGGCTTATTCTTTGTAAGCCTAGTACTTATTCTATCAGTCTCTTTTGCCAAACCACTAAGTTATGGGGATGTAAACACACCACCATCGGTTGTCAAGCGATGTTGGAGGGACAAACACAGACACACAAACATATACACACACAGGCATATATATATACATATATACGACAGGCTTCTTTCAGTTTCCATCTACCAAATCAACTCACAAGGCTTTGGTCGGCCTGAGGCTATAGTAGAAGACATTTGCCCAAGGTGCCACGCATTGGGAAAGAACCCAAAACCATGTGGTTGGTAAGCAAGCCACTTGCCACACAGCCACTCCTGTGCCTATATATATATGTATATATATGTATATGTTTGTTGTTTGTGTCTGTGTTTGTCCACCCCCACCCCCACCATTGCTTGACAACTGATGCTGGTGTGTCTACGTCCCCGTCACTTAGTGGTTCGGCAAAAAGAGACCAATAGAATAAGTACTAGACTTACAAAGAATAAGTCCTGGAGTTGATTTTATTTCACTAAAGGTGATGTTGCAGCATGGCCGCAGTCAAATGATTGAAATGAGTAAAAGAGTATATATTATATTTATATTATATTTATATTTTTTATATTATTTTATATTTTATATTATATTATATTTATATCATATTTATATTATATTTATATTATATTTCATATATTTTATATTTTATATTATTTTATACATTTTATATTTTATATTTTATATATTTTATATTTCATATTATTTTATACATTTTATATTTTATATTTCATATATTTTATATTTTATATTATTTATATAATATTGAAAATAAGGAATTTCTTTTGAAAATTTCCACTTATTATTTCTTATTTCTTCCCTGCCCACAAGGGGCTACACACAGAGAGACCAAACAAGGACAGAAAAACGGATTAAGTCGATTATATCGACCCCAGTGCATAACTGGTACTTATTCAATTGACCCCAAAAGGATGAAAGGCAAAGTCGATCTCGTGGAATTTGAACTCAGAACGTAGCGGCAGACAAAATACCTATTTCTTTATTACCCACAAGGGGCTAAACACAGAGGGGACAAACAAAGACAGACAAACGGATTAAGTCAATTATATCAACCCCAGTGCATAACTGGTACTTATTCAATTGACCCCAAAAGGATGAAAAGCAAAGTAGACCTCGGCAGAATTTGAACTCAGAACGTAACGGCAGATGAAATACTGCAAAGCATTTCGCCCGGTGTGCTAATGTTTCTGCCAGCTTGCTTCTTATGGAGTTCTATCTATTTCTCTTTATCTCACACTATTAATATTGGTTTCAAATTCTGGCACATAGCCAGTAATAGAGGGAAGAGGCTGGTCAATTACATAGACCCTTGTGCTCAATTGGTACTTATTTTATCAACCCCACAAAAGGACAAAAGGCAAAATTCAACCTCAGCAGAATTTGAACTCAGAACATGAAGACAAATAAAATGTGTATAACCATTTTACCCAGTGTGCTAACGATTCTGTCTGCTCATTACCTTGTACATTATTAATATTCATAATTACTATTGTTACAAAGAATATGATTATTGAAAACCAAACACTGTGGAGGCACGTGGCTTAGTGGATAAGGTATTGGACCCATGATCACAAGATACCTGGACCAGGTGATGAATTGTGTTCTTGATAAAAACACTTCGTTTCTCATTGTCCCAGTCCACTCAGCTGACCAAAATGAGTAATACTGTGATGGACCAGTGTCTCATCCAGGTGAGCGAATATATATGCAATGAAACTGGGAAACCAGCCCTAATGAATCAGCATATTTCAAGAAGGTAACTTTAACATTTACCTTTACGATGGATTGTATAAGTTTTGGGAAGAAATAACTTTGATATTTTTCTTAGCTTTTTTTTGTTTTTAATCAGAGTCACATATATTCTGAGTCTGTTTTATCTTTCCTCTTTGATTACATTATCACCAAGCATATCCTAGGGTCATTATAATCAACTGTTTTCTTCCACAAAGTTTTGTTGTAGCCCTTAACCTATATTAGAAATTCTGTGATGTTGAAATTATCTTCCTTGCTTTTCTAAAACAAAAACAAAAAAAAACATCAATTTTGATTAAAACTAATGACTTTCCCTGATGGAAATTTAGGATGTTGTCGTAACATAAGGAATGTCTTGAGAATTCTAAATCTAGTTGAGCTCATCTTTCTCCAAGACTACATATAACTAATTTCTTTCAGAAAGAAATTGTATTAACCCCACTACAGGACTGATCCTTATTTATCATCCTTGAAAGACTAAAAGTCAAAGTTGATCCCAGTGGAATTTGATTTTAAGAAAACTGAGAGTCTGAGCAAATGGCATGTAGTATTTTGTCCGATGCTCTGATGATAAAGCCAGCTTGCCATGTAGCAAATATTTTAGGTAAGACAATTTAATGAAATAGTTACTACTTTAACAGAAAATTAAAAGGTCAGAAGTCGAAAAGAACAACATGAATCATCAACTGCAGTGGCTTTAGCACTGAGAGGAGCTGAGCTGAACTACAGACTTTGCCTGTAATGACATGCATAAGATCTGGTCATCAAATCTAAGAAGAGATTTCAAACTTAAAATCTTCAAAGCCACAGTCAAACCAATTCTACTATAAGGCTCAGAAACCTGGACGTTATCAAAGAAGCTTGAGAGGCGGTTGGATGGAACCTACACTCGCCTCCTTATGAGAGCTCAAAATCTCTCGTAGAAGCATTATCCAACCAAAATGCAAATATATGGGAAACTACCACCTGTGTCATCTCTTGTGAAAGGTAGGAGAGTCCAGTTTGCTGGACATTGTTGTAGAGCTGAAAAAGAGGTAATTTCTACTCTTCTCCTCTGGAAGCCATCTACTCGCAATACCAGAGGTCGCACACTCTCCTACCCTGATGTAATCTCCAGGTATAAAGGCATCCAGCAACAGGACCTCCGTAATGCTATGATGGACCGTGAAGTCTGGCGTGGCATGGTAAATTCCATTGTCTCCACCACGATCGAACAATGATGATGATGATGATTGCCTATACACTTCTGCTCCAGTAATTGGGGCAGAGAAATATAAAAGGATGAACAGGAGCTGTCGTTTTGTATTAGAGTTTAGGTGAAGATTCATGCAGGGGTGGCAACAGGAGATGCATGG
>NC_043017.1:32431741-32444241 GCF_006345805.1 Octopus sinensis | reverse complement strand
TTATGTAGATGCATTAGGACCTCTGTATTTAAGCAGTGCCATGAAAGTAATGGTTTTTGTGTTTTCTTGAATGGCTTACAAACTTCTTCCACATTGCAATTGTTTTTGTTTCAGCACATGATCTCAGATCAAGTCACTTGCTATGCAAGTACATCTCTGTAATTTTCCAAAATCACTGTGGATAAATGCCAGCAATACTCTCTCAGGCTATCCAATATTTTAATTTCTAAACAGAAACAATCGGAGCCAAGTAGTGGGGTTGCAAAACCTTCATAATTTCTCAAATTTTCGTTTTTTATAACATATAAATATTTTTATGGGGGAAAATATTGAAAAACATCAATACATATGAGAGTGATAAAGAAACGAGGAGGGTTGTCTTTGGATGTGTTTCAAATTCTGGCACAAGGCCAGAAATTTCGAGTTAAGGGGTAAGTTGCCTACAGTGACCCCCGTGTTCAACTGTTAGATATTTTATTGACCCCTAAAAGGATGAAAGGAAAAGTCGACCTTGGCAGAATGTGAACTCAGAATGTAAAGATGGGCAAAATACTGCTAAGATTTTCATCCAGCATGCTATCAATTCTGCCAGCTCATCACCTTGATAATAATATAATTATTAAGGTGATTATAATTAAAAGAATATTAATAATGACTTCAGATTCTGGCACAAGGCCAGCAGGTTTGGGCTTGGGTAAGTCAATTACATCGACCTCAGAGTTCAACTGGTGTTTATTTTATCAACCCCAAAAGGATGAAAGACAAAGCTGGCCCTGGCAGAATTTGAACTCAGAATGCAAAAACAGATGAAATGCCACTGAGCATTTTACCTGGTATGAACGATAAGGCTTCTGCCAGCTTGCCAAGTTAACAATAACAACAACAACAATAAGCAGAAGATGATGATGATGATGATGATGATTAATAACTAAGTAACTGTAGTTAAATAAGATAATATGAATATGCATAGGTGTAGGAGTGGCTGTGTGGTAAGTAGCTTGCTTGCCAACCACATGGTTCCGGGTTCAGTCCCACTGCATGGCACCTTGGGCAAGTGTCTTCTACTATAGCCTCGGGCCGACCAAAGCCTTGTGAGTGGATTTGGTAGACGGAAACTGAAAGAAGCCCGTCGTATATATATATATATATATATATATATGTATGTGTGTGTGTGTGTATATGTTTGTGTGTCTGTTTGTCCCCCCCAACATTGCTTGACAACCGATGCTGGTGTGTTTACATCCCTGTAACTTAGCGGTTTGGCAAAAGAGACCGATAAAATAAGTACTAGGCTCACAAAGAATAAGTTCTGGGGGCGATTTTCTTGACTAAAGGCGGTGCTTCCACATGGCAGCAGTCACATGACTGAAACATGTAAAAGAGTAAAGAGTATGCAAGATAACCATAATAACCAAATTGCTTAAATTCTTCTGTATCTAATCAGAATAAAATTAGAAATAAATATATATTGCGTAAAATTATTTCGTAGTTCAGTCTAAACATTGCTTCAAATGTGGCTCATAAATTTTTCTAAGCTTTAGAAAAACACTTCCCTAAATCCAGCCCATATCATAAAATTTTCAATAGACACATAATTAAATTTGTTCCCTCTTCTATGCCAAATATTGCAGAATACACATCAGGGTTTAAGCATGGTAACTTAAGCTATAACTACTGACTCTCCATCTAATAACACCACTCTTAGCTATTTAAATAACTGTAAGACCATATCTAATGCAAATAGTCGATGTATACCTGCACATAACTCTAATAATAGAACTACTAATGATAGTTGAACTGGGACCATTATAACGACCCATAATAAATCTAACCTGCCATAATAAATCACTTTGTCTGAGTAATAACTGGTGTCTTCAGAAAAACATAGTGTATAAGTTCTCTATCACTGCACTTGATAAAGAGCCTGTTTATATTTGTGTCCTTTTTCTTTTATCTCATTCAAACTTTGCTTCTACATCATCATCATCATCATCGTTTAACGTCTGTTTTCCGTGCTAGCATGGGTTGGACGGTTCGACCGGGGTCTGGGAAGCCAGGAGGCTGCACCAGGCCCAGTCTGATCTGGCAGTGTTTCTACAGCCGGATGCCCTTCCTAATGCCAACCACTCTGTGAGTGTAGTGGGTGTTTTTTACGTGCCACCAGTACAGGTGCCAGGGGAGGCTGGAAACGGCCATGATTGGTTGGTGCTTTTTATGTGCCACCAGCACAGGAGCCAGTCAAGGCGGCGCTGGCATCGGCCACGTTCGGATTGTGCTTCGGCCACGTTCAGATGGTGCTTCGGCCACGTTCGGATGATGCTTTTTATGTGCCACCGGCACAGGTATCACAACTACTATTTCCATTTGATATTTATTTCGATGTTTATGCACTTGACTCAATAGGTCTCCTCAAGCACAGTAGGTCCTGTGCCACTGGCACAGAAGCCAGTCAAGGCAGCGCTGGCATCAGCCACATTCGGATGGTGCTTTGTACGTGTCGCTGGCACAGGTGTCGTAACTACAATTTCCATTTGATATTTATTTTGATATTGACATTGAGTGAGCTGCTGTGCTTGAGGAGACCTATTGAGCCTAGTACATCAACAATTCTACATTTAGACATAAAGATAACACTAAAAATATGTCACTTGCTAAATTTGTACATTCTCTCACTGATAATAACATTCAATATAAAATTGCTTGGTTCATCGTACATAATGCACAGATACATAAAGGTAGCAGGGACTGCAGTAGTCTCTGTATATCTGAGTTAGTCCATATTAGTAGACTTAAACCAGATATTATAAATGAACATGATGAATTGATCATAAGATGTCACCTTAAGAATAAATCTTTCCTGAAACCCACTTATATCACCTACACAAATAAACTTCCTGGCTCTGATCAAGATAATTAACTACATTCTATCCAATAATGATCTTAATTCAGTTTCCCCTTTGTAATAGATAATATTTAAACCCTTATTCTGACATTCTGCTATTATGTAATACTTCATCTATTTTAGAATTCCAGTCTCTCATATCCGTACATTCTATGCGTTAACTGTTCTTTTTAAGTATTACTAAAGCTGTCATCCTTTGGTGACTGCCTTGGTTCTGAAATTCTACAATTCTGAACTTCCTTACCTTCAATTCTGATTGTTTTAGTCTTAAATATTGTTTATTCCCTCATTCAAAGTACTTTTAATAATCCATTTAGCAGATTCAATTAAACAGAAGTGAGCTGGCAGAAACGTTAGCACACCGGGCGAAATGCGTAACCGTATTTCGTCTGCTGTTACATTCTGAGTTCAAATTCCGCTGAGATTGACTTTGCCTTTCATTCTTTTGGGGTCAATTAAATAAGTACCAGTTACGCACTGGGGTCAATGTAATCGACTTAATCCCTTTGTCTGTCCTTGTTTGTCCCCTCTGTGTTTAGCCCCTTGAGGGCAATAAAGAAATAAGAAGCGTTTATTCTTTATCATTACAGACTGGCTGTATATTTACATCCATCTGCTTGTAAATGTGCTTGTACACATCTGTGTATGTATATATTTATATATCTATGTATGTATGTGTATAGATACAGGCGCAGGAATGGCTGTGTGGTAAGTAGCTTGTTTACCAACCACATGGTTCCGGGTTCAGTCCCACTGCATGGCACCTTGGGCGAGTGTCTTCTACTATAGCCTCGGGCCGACCAAAGCCTTGTGAGTGGATTTGGTAGACGGAAACTGAAAAGAAGCCTGTCGTATATATGTATATATATATATGCGTGTGTGTGTTTGTGTGTCTGTGTTTGTCCCCCTAGCATTGTGTGGTGTGTTTATGTCCTTGTTACTTAGCGGTTCGGCAAAAGAGACCGATAGAATAAGTACTGGGCTTACAAAAGAATAAGTCCCGGGGTCAAGTTGCTCGATTAAAGGTGGTGCTCCAGCATGGCCGCAGTCAAATGACTGAAACAAGTAAAAGAGTATGTGTATGACTATATCTATGTTCATATAAATATGCATGCTTGCATATTTATATGGGTTAGTTCTCCAGAGATCTAACCCCGAATGGCTACCAACCATCTTTAGCTAAACAACGGCATCTAAAGAACATCAAGGTCAATAAACCCCAGAAGAACCATCATGCTCCCAAGTCTGGCACATGCTTTCTAAAGCTACCACTCTTTGACGACAGAACTACTGCAGTGATACAACATGCAGTCTGCAGGGAAGGACTCGGTATACAGAGAGTGCACACCAGCCCTTCCCTGAGAAAAGCTCTGTCCAAGAAAAAACACCTCTTACTACTCTGAGGAGAGCACAATGTCGAACTGCCCCATCAATGACCCTGAATTGTGCCAGAGGACCTATGTTGTATATGAGATCATCTGTGGTAAATGTGGCACATCCTACATAGGAAGCATGGCATGAAAACTGCATGTATGCATTAAGGAACACTTGCAGGCAGACACTTCCATGAAGAAACACTTATGGAAATGCCAGACATAGGATTTCACAGTGCATATCAGGGCAACACAGTGGATCAGGGGCAACCTTAGAATCTCTGAGGCCTTCCTCATACAACAAGAGAAACCTAAGATCAACAATAGAAAAGAGTTAGAGGAAGCTTGCTGGTTGCTATAGCAACACCCTTTCACACATGTCCTCTCCACACACACTCACACATGCTCACACATGCACATCGGCAACAATCGTCAATTTCTCGAAATTGGGGTCATAACCCTGAAATATTGAATACAAGGTAAGTCTACATTTATTCACATATTTGTTTCCTTGCGATTTACCTTGCATCTTCTTTGCATTGTTCTGGCCTTACCCACAATTTTTGATACAATATACTCTACACAATGCTTCATTGTATTTATTCTATTAAGGGTAAAGGGTAAAGACCCCCTTCGGTCATGAATGACCATGGGATTGCACCTAGAAAGTTACCCTCCTAGACACAAGTCCGGGCAAGGTTGTTTATGGAAGACCAGCAGTCGCCCATGCATACCAGCCTCCCCTCTCCACGCTGCCAGTGTTATCCAAGGGAAAGGCAAAGGGGCTGATACAGCTTGACACCGGTGACGTCGCAACTCATTTCTACAGCTGAGTGAACTGGAGCAACATAAAATAAAGTGCTTTGATCAAGAACACAACACGCAGCCCGGTCCGGGATTCGAGCTCACAACCTCACGATCGTAAGCTCAATGCTCTAACCACTGAGCCATGCGCCTTCACGGGGGGGGGGGAGGGATATATATATATATATATTATATATATATATATATATGTATATATATATATATATATTGTTGAAAAGTACGATAAACACAAGTATAATGTATTAGTTCTTTTACTTTTCCCCATTGTAGTTATTTGCAACTCAGCATTGGAATGTTTCGTGTGCACTTAGATGTGTAACTGCAATTGATCATCAGAGGAACACTTTATTACATTTCTGTTACAGAGATCTAATAATAATAATATAATAATAATAATAATAATAATAATAATAATAATAATAATATAATAATAATAATAATGATAATGATAATAATGATGATGATGATAATAATAATAACAACATAATAATAATAATTAACAATAATAATAATAATAATAACAACAACAACAATAATACTAATTATAATAATAATAACAACATAATAAATAGTAATAATAATATATCAAAAATATCAATAATAATGATACAATAATAAAAAATACAAAAATATATCATTAATAATAATAATAATAATAATATAATAATAATAATAATAATAATAATAATAATAATAATAATATTGATAATAATAATGATAATAATGATGATGATGATGATGATAATGATAATAATAATAACAACAACAATAATAATAATAATTAACAATAATAATAATAATAACAACAACAACAATAATACTAATTATAATAATAATAACAACATAATAAATAGTAATAATAATATATCAAAAATATCAATAATAATGATACAATAATAAAAAATACAAAAATATATCATTAATAATAATAATAATAATAATAATAATAATAATAATAATAATAATATTGATAATAATAATGATAATAAATGTAGAAAGAAAATTCTACCTGGGCCCCACCTGCAAGGTCATGTGCTGTTTATCTTGATATAATATCACCATGTTGCACACATGTGGTTGTGATGCATGCGCCTAGTGTACTCTCATCAGACTGGTAGTCATGATTATATTAGGATTCATATAATTGTACCCCTTGCACTGCTCTCTCACTCAATAATAATAATAATGATAATAGGATTGAGTATATATACACACATTCACACACACACACACATGACATGTATATATGTATATATATATGATTATCCAAAAATTTTGTGTTCTTAAGGTGAGAGAATTTTTTTCTTTAAATAATATTATTGGCATAATGATTCCCCCCCCCCACCACCACCACCACCACCACCACCAAGATGCAATAAAATCTGTTTCAACACGCTCATCCACATTAAGAATATTGCAAACCAAATTCCAAAATGTTATATAAGAAAACTATCAAAGAATTTTATGTAAAATACTGATATAAAATATGAGCTGGTAATGGATACTTGCAGGTAACTTTGATATTTGCGAGTCTGTGTCTCTCTTTTAAGATATTGAAATGTTCGAAAGGCGGTGAGCTGGCAGAACCGTTAGCACGCCGGGCGAAATGTGTAGCCGTATTTCATCTGCTGTTACGTTCTGAGTTCAAATTCTGCCGAGGTCGACTTTGCCATTCATCCTTTCGGGGTCGATTAAATAAGTACCAGTTATGCACTGGATTCGACATAATCGACTTAATCCGTTTGTCTGTTCTTGTTTGTCTTCTCTGTGTTTAGCCCCTTGTGGGTAGTAAAGAAATAGGTATTTTTTCTGCTGCTACGTTCTGAGTTCAAATTCTGCCGAGGTCGACTTTGCATTTCATCCTTTCGGGGTTGATAAATTAAGTACCAGTTATGCACTGGGTCAATATAATCGACTGAATCCATTTGTCTGTCGTTGTTTGTCCCTTCTGTGTTTAGCCCCTTGTGGGTAGTAAAGAAATAGGTATTTCGTCTGCCGCAACGTTCTGAGTTTAAATTCCACCGAGGTCGACTTTACCTTTCATCCTTTCAGGGTCGATTAAATAAGTACCAGTTACGCACTGAGGTCGATGTTATCGACTTAATCCGTTTGTCTGTCCTTGTTTGTCCCCTTTATGTTTAGCCCCTTGTGGGTAGTAAAGAAACAGATATTGAAATATTCACAACAGCCTCTTTCTATCAGCATCTTCCTCTGCACTTTACATAATAAAGGGACAGAATACATGTTTTTATTATTTCCTGACCATGTGTGAATATGTGTTTGAAGAAGTGTGATGAGGGTGGAACGGAATATTTGAAGCGAGAGAAGAGACAACCAAGAATGGAGATTGCAAACCGATATACAATGTAAAGAAGATGAAAGATTGAGGAGAGAGAGAAGGGGCGAGGAAGAGAGAAAGAGAGAGAGAGGGAAAGGAAGAGAAAGTGTTTGTATAGAAGACTCAACAAGTGCAAGAAATACTGAGATATAGAATGTCTTGTACTTCAGATGGCACCTTCTGATACTGGAAAAGGAACTTGCTCAAAGAATCTAGGAAGCATTTGTGCTTAAAATGGAAATATATGAAGTGGTTAAAAATACTGGAAAGAGAGAGAGAGACAAAGAGACAGAGGGTAAAGACAGAAAAAGAGAGAGGGAATGGTAGAGAAGAAGAGAAAGGGAAGATGGAGAGATAGAGAGAAAGAGAGAGAGAGAGAGAGAGAGAGAGAGAGAGACAAGGTTTAAATAGGCATGTGAGATTGCAGTGTTTGCTTTATGAAAAATTCTACAAAAGAGTAGGTACTTTCATGTAAGTTTATGTAAGAGAGAGAAAGAGAGATCAAAAGTATCATTGAAAAGTGTGTGTGTGTGTGTATACTCTTTACTCTCTTTTACTCTTTTACTTGTTTCAGTCATGTGACTATGGTCATGCTGGAGCTCCACCTTTTAGTCGATCAAATCGTCCCCAGGACTTATTCTTTGTAAGCCTAGTACTTATTTTTATCGGTCTCTTTTTTTGCCGAACCGCTAAGTTACAGGGATGTAAACACACCAGCATCGGTTGTCAAGTGATGTTGAGGGTAACAAACACAGACACACAAATACGCACATACATATATATATATACGACGGGCTTCTAGGTTCAGTCCCACTGTGTGGCACCTTGGGCAAGTGTCTTCTACTATAGCCTCGTGCCAACCAAAGCCTTGTGAGTGGATTTGGTAGACAGAAATGGAAAGAAGCCCATCGTATATATGTATATGTATATATGTGTGTGTGTGTGTGTGTTTCTTTGTCTGTGTTTGTCCCCCCAACATCCTTTGACAACTGATGCTGGTGTATTTACATCCCTGTAATTTAGCGGTTTGGCAAAAGAGACCAATAGAATAAGTACTAGGCTTACAAAGAATAAGTCCTGGGTATCGATTTGCTCAACTAAAGGCGGTGCTCCAGCATGGCCACAGTCAACTGACTGAAACAAATAAAAGAGTAAAAAAGAGTAAATTGTTCATCAAAGAGTGTGTGCAATCTTTGTTTTTGTTTTGTTTTATTGTTCTTTATCTTTGCCAATTTAAAAAAAATTTAATACTTTTGAGTTTAAAATTTCTTTGAATTAAACATTTCTGTTTAATTTGTAATATATCATTTTTTAAATTGTTGTTGTATTTAGGAATGGTCATTTTGCCACTTTAGCCAATAAAAACACACGCACTATATATTTGGCGTTAATTTGGTGTTTGGTGTTAATTTGCTTCAGCGTTATTTGTTTTTTATATTAATCTTAATCTTATTTCGGCCAGAGTTCTTTCATCACACTTCTGTGACTACATCAGCGGTCCTTTGCTTTCTTCTTTCTTATTTGTGTGTCTCTAACGGTCAGCCATTTAGTATTTTGTATTCCTGTTGTATGTGTCTTCCATTTTCTTATCAAGACTCATTAGTGACTGAACTTATGTAGTATAAATCTAATTCGAAAATAAGGTTAAGTATAGCAAAGAACAAAAATGTTTTAAAGAAGCAAGAGAATTAACTTCTTAAAAGTTTGCAGTATCAGATAACAGAATATTTTTTATTTACAGTCAGAAATATATTTGAAAAACTGAAAGCTAATGAACAAAATGAGTGCAAAATGTAGAAATTACACATTTAAAAAAAAAAAAATTAAAGGTTATAATACATTGTCAATTTTGCTTAAACTGCTATTAAGTGAATTTTTATATATAAAAAACACTAATTTGTCATTAAATTTTTAATGTGTAAACTTGCAGGTAATTAGTCTTTTCACTAAAATTGAAAATAAATAGCTTCTTTATTATTCTAATTCAAATTTTAATGTAATAAGAAAATATAAAAGGGCGTTTATTACTCTGTTAGTTTTTAAATTCTAACTTCCCTGGCAATACTTTTTAACCTTCTTGTCTTGTACTTTTCCAGGCTTAAATACTGCATGTCCAGTACTTATTCTAGCACTTCTCTGCGCCTGCATTTTTCATTCTTGCCCACTTTTGTTTTCCAGGTAATGCTTCTATTATTAGAATTAATTATATTCACCTTTATACGTTTCGTTCCAGCAATACTAAAATTAAAGCAGAAATGTTTTAGCATAATACAAAGAAATTTTAAAATCAAAAACTGTTGTGTGGACGTCCCCAGACGATGAAGTGGGCTAGCCCAATACGTAGATATAGAAGGAGAAGCCTAGACATCGACAGAGCAGTAGGAGCAGAGTAAAGTTGAGTAGAGGTCATCCGAATGTATTACATAACAGTGGTGACAAGGATTTTGTAGCTGAAACAGCCACTGTGTAGTATTGCGATATAACAAAAGCATAAGCATGAATTTTAAAAATTTGCAATAAAAAGTTTAAGAAATACAGAAAAATAAGGTGTACACACTCTTTTACTCTTTACTCTTTTACTTGTTTCAGTCATTTGACTGCGGCCATGCTGGAGCACCGCCTTTAATCGAGCAACTCGACCCCGGGACTTGTTCTTTTGTAAGCCCAGTACTTATTCTATCGGTCTCTTTTGCTGAACTGCTAAGTAACGGGGACATAAACACACCAGCATCGGTTGTCAAGCAATGCTAGGGGGACAAACACAGACACACAAACAAACACATGCATAGATATATATATATATACATATATACAACGGGCTTCTTTTCACTTTCCGTCTACCAAATCCACTCACAAGGCTTTGGTCGGCCCAAGGCTATAGTAGAAGACACTGCCATGCAGTGGGACTGAACCCGGAAACATGTGGTTGGTAAACAAGCTACTTACCACACAGCCACTCCTGCACCTATTGCACTATCGCATGAACAATTTCAGAAATTTATTTTGTTCCAGATTTTTCCAAACACCTTCAGCTTCATTTTCCTCAGCTTTTGTTTGGTAGCTGGTCACATATTTGGTCAATATTATACTATTTTCTCCAATATGGCTGACAGTCAACATTGGCCTGCCATTTTAAAAGCAATAAAGGATTGTAACCATTGATACATTTTTTTTGACATTGATAAAGCCTTTTATTACCTTTCGCATTTCTTGTTAATTTGATATTTTCAGCAAGAGTGAAGAAATTGAATCTTCCTTCAGCTTTAGGGAAACCAAATTGACAATTCTTTACCACAGTTTTACCTTTTCCATAAATTCTCCATTCTCCAGGACGTTTTGCTGCATGAATGCATCTGAAAATGCCTGACCAAATTCTAAAGAATGAGGTTAGATATTGAACAGACTAATTTCTCTCTCTCTCTCTCTCTCTCTCTCTATATATATATATATATATATATAGTTTCCTTCTGGAAACTATCTTAAGCATGTTCTTGAGAATGATTATTTATGTAGTAATCTTTTGTGCCCAATATTTTAAGGAACTTGTTAAACTTTTTTATGTCCTTAACATGTCCTTGTTACCAAAGACTGTATATATGTAATGTAGCAATTTGTAACAACCAATAATTAACACAACCAAACTTCTACATGTTACTTTTGACAATATTTTTCCAAAGAGTGAAACCAGTAAAGTAAATAAACATCTTTTAAAATTGCATTTTCAAACCTTCTTTCGTATATAATTCCACTTGTGCGGTACCCTACAACTCCACTTTGTTATATATATATATATATATATCTGCTCTATCTCTCTCTCCCCCTCTCTCTCTCTCTTTCTCTCTCTCTCTCTCTCTCTCTCTATATATATATATATATATATATATGATATATATATATATATATATCTGCTCTTGCTTGATGGGACTGGAGTCATCACAGGTTGAGCAGTACCAGAGGTGTCCCCATTTGTAGAGTCAACCAGCTCCCCACCTACAGCTGCCAGTCCTGTGCCAGCACCTCTATATCCTCCAGGGTGATATTGAGTCTCTGGAGATTTTAATCATGTCCAGGCATCTGACATGAAGCGTGCCATGGGCCCTATTCCAGCTTGCTGACAAATCCAGGATAGATAGAGCTCACCAGTCCTGTAAAGCAATTCACCGATAAGAAGGCCACTCTAATGTAAAAAAAAAAACCCTTCAGTTTGCTGGTCACTGTAGCTGCCTTGGTTCACTGAGCCACTATCTAGAGCAGTGCTTTTCAACCTTTTTGCTGGAGCGGAACCCCAAGAAAACATTCCACTGGCTCGAGGAACCCCTGTGCAATAATTTAATTGTCTTATGCACACATATCTGCACAGGAGAATTAAAAATTACTGTCGATTTTAGCACTTTTGTAACTTCTTGCGGAACCCCTGGACTGTACTGGCGGAACCCTGGTTGAAAACCACTGATCTAGAGTCTAGAGAGTTGGATCAAGTTGTGTGGACTGACACTTCACAACTACTAAGAGCAGGCAGGAACAAAAGCCATGCAACATCAAGGATAAGTTTACATAAACACATGAGAGGATGCCACGCTTCCTCATCATTTTCATTTACAAAGCAATTGCCAACATATATACATGTATGTGTTTGTGAATGTGTGCATGTGTGTGTGCGTGTGCATGTATCTATGTGTGTGTGTGCACTCCCACACACATTCTTGTACATTCAAAATAGAAATAGCCATATTTGTTGTCTTATACAAATTTTAAGGTTTTAAATTATTTTTTAAATTAAAATTTTGGATGGAAATTCTATTTCTATCTTATATCAGAAAAAATTAATCTATATTTGAAAGTTAGTGCTATCTTTGGAGGTTTAATTTGTTAAAAATTATTTGCTATTTATAATTGCTCTATAATCATAATTATTTTAGAAAATGACAATTTTATAAAAATATTCTATGGAAAATTGATTAGCCAAAATATAGCTCTATAAGACTTCATGGTTTTATAAGAGAAATGAAAGACCAAAAGACAAAAACATAACTGGTACTTCATCAATTATGATGAGAAGGAT
>NC_043017.1:32406741-32426741 GCF_006345805.1 Octopus sinensis | reverse complement strand
AATACATGCATGCATGTATATATTATACACTTTCTTATACCTTTTGTTTTATTTCTTTGTTATTCTACTTCTTTCTTTTCTCCCATCACTCTCCCCCCTCTCTCTCTCTCTTTCTATACATCTATATACACATATTTTCATTCTCCCCTTTTTCGCACACATACAATCACTCACACACATATTTATACACCCGCAAAAACTTTAATGTCTCTTCTTTGTTGCTCCTCCTCCAACCTCCTAATGTATAACGATAAAAGCAGAATATTCCCCTCCTCCTCCGCCTCCTCCTCTCCTCTGCTGCCTCCTCCTCCTCCTCCTTCACCCTCTTCTGCATCCTCCTCCTCCTTCACCCTCTTCTGCCTCCTCCTCCTTCCCCCCTTCCCCCTTCCTCCTCTTCCTCCTCGTCTCTCTCTTCTGCCTCCTCCTCCCTCTCTTCTGCCTCATCAGCTTCCTCCTCTTTTGCCTCACCATCGTTGTGTTATTGATGTCACTTTCATCATCATCATCATCCTTGTCCTCATTATTGTTATCAGTGCTATCATCATCATCACCATCGTCATCATCATCATCATCATCCTCATCATCCTCATCATCATCACCACCACCACCACCACCACCACCACCATCATTATCATCATCACCACCACCATCATTATCATCATAACCACCACCACCACCATCATCATCATCACCACCACCACCATCATCATCATCATCATCATCATCATCATCATCATCATCATCATCGTCACTATCATGACCAACTCTCTTTTGCTGTCACTCTGAGTACAAAAAATAAAAAACCTCCCCCATCACCCTTGTTACTATGACTGTCACCTTCATCAAACAACGTTACATTGCATCTTTCCAGTCTCTTCGTCTCTCCTTCTCTCCCTCTCTATGTATCACTCTCCTTTAGATACATACACACACATATATATATGCAAGTATATGCAAACACACACACACGCACACACATACACACGTACATACCCACATTCAGGCACACACCCAATTTGACATGATTTTCTTTGTTGACTTTGCCTTTCATCCTTTCAGGGTCGATAAAGAAAGTACCAGTTACACACTGGGGTCGATGTAATCGACTTAATCCCTTTGTCTGTCCTTGTTTGTCCCTTTGTGTTTAGCCCCTTGTGGGCAGTAAAGAAATATATTCCAGATAAATTTCCTTCCATCTCTTTCTCTCCCATTACAAACACACAGACACCTATTATTTTTCTCATGCAAATATACAGAAATTCATGCACACATACACATTGTATGTGTGCATATAAACATACATGCACGCATGCATGTATGTGTACCATCATAGGTCCATTAGGTTGTGCACCCTGAATTTGCACTAAAGCCTCGAAGTTACTCAATTTCAGTGGAGGAAGCCAAGGAGGCAGAAGTGAGGAAGGAGCAGGAGGAGGGAGAAGAGGAGGAGGAGGAGGAGGAGGAGGAGGAGGAAGAAGTGGAAAATGAGGAGGAGGTAGAGGAGGTGGAGGAGGAGGAGGAGGAGGAAGGGCAGGATGTGGAGGAGGAGGAGGAAGATGAAGACGAAGAGGGAGGGGAAGAGGAGGAGGAAGATGAAGGGGAGGAGGGAGAGGAAGAGGAGGTGGAGGAGGTGGAGGAGGAGGAAAATGAAGGGGAGGAGGGAGAGGAAGAGGAGGAGGGAGAGTAAAAGGAGGAGGAAGTGGAAGTGGAAGAGGAGGAGGAAGAAGGGGAAGAAGGGGAGGAGGAGGAGGTGGAGGAGGAGGAAGAAGGGGAAGAAGAGGAGGAGGAAGAAGAGGAAGAAGAGGAGGAGGAGGAATAGGAGGAGGAAGAGGAAGGGGAAGCGGAAGCGGAAGAGGAAGTGGAAGTGGAAGAGGAAAATGAGGAGGAGGAGGAGGAGGTGGTGGTGGTGGTGGAGGAAGATGAGGATGAAGATTTCTTCTTAACATACTCTTTGTGATCATCCACCAGAGATATTTTCTTAGTTCACCCTGAATTTAACCAATTTTTGCTTCACCCTAATAATGCTGCGTTAACACATATTTTCGAATATGCATCAATTTGGCTGCTGTTTACTGCATCTAAAGATGCTGACATAACAGATACAATTATTGATATTGAATGGTGTAATCTGTAATTAAAGACGTGGTTTTCTCCATTCTTATTCTAGTTGCCTTGTACTCCAAATTTCAAGAAATCCTTCTAAACAATATTTGGATTTACTTGCCACACATCAGGAATTACTTTTGATGATTATTCTACTTGCATTTATTGGCCTCTGATTATTGGATTATTGGATTATTGGATATAGTTATCTGGATTTGCTTAACATTGAGTGCTTTATTGATATCTACCTGGATTTATTTTAATACCTTTTACTTCTAATACACACACACCTATGTATGTATGTATGTATGTATGTATGTATGTATGTATCTGTCAGGCATGTGGAAGAGAGTGTAATTTAGCAGGAGGACTTAAACGACATGCAAAGGTACATGAAGCCCAGTTACAACTACAGCCAGCTATTACCAGTAAAGGTTTTAGCTGCCAATTCTGTACAAGACATTGTAGATCTTTAGCTGGGTTAAAAAGTCACATTCGATCACAGCACCAGTAACAGTTAAGCTTCGTGCAATGGCCATACTCGATAACAAGGGGGCAGCCATCATGTATCAGGTCACTTTCGAGTGCTACTGGTAACATGTAACCCAGTACAACCTGTTGCATGATTGGGTCGTCGGTGACTAAACCGGCAACCCCACCAAGCTTGCTTCGTGAGAAGGGTGTTTATTGGACACCCTTCGGGATGAAAATCAAAACCCATCAAAGGGCGGAGGAACTCTTGAGAGTCAACGGCCATCCAATAAATGTCTTAAGGCTGTATCATGCGTGGTGACATAGAAATAATCGGACTGAATACCCGATCGTGCGGTTAAACCATTGGGAGTGAAGGACTCCTAGAATTTGTTAGGGCATCCTTCTAGGAGAAGGTAACTCAGGTAACTGGGATAACTAGCTAGCTTGATACATAGTCATGTACATATGAATATTATATATTCATATGTTTAACAATATTCCTATGTATGCCTAAAAGAAACATAGGTCAGCATGGCCAAAGTCAAATGACTGAAGCAATTAAAAGAATAAAAGAATGCATACATATATGTGTGTGTGTGTGTGTGTGTTCGTGTGTATGTGTGTGTGTGTGTGTGTATGTATGTATCCAGTGTAAGCTATGGACACATAAGAGGTGCAGCAATATCAGAGGAAGGTCAACAGGGAAAACAGCTTTTGCGTGTGGATGATGCATGGGTACAATAAACACCGAAAATATACAGAAAATATTTTTTTTCTTTACTACCCACAAGGGGCTAAACACAAAGGGGACAGACAAGTTCAGTCCCACTGCATGGCACTTTGGGCAAGTGTCTTCTACTATAGCCTCGGGTCCACCAAAGCCTTGTGAGTGGATTTGGTAGACGGAAACTGAAAGAAGCCCGACATGCATGCTCATGTGTGTATGTGTCTATGTTTGTACCCCACCATCGCTTGACAACCAATGCTGGTGTATTTACATTCCTGTAACTTAGCAGTTCAACAAAACAGATCGATAAAATAAGTCCTAGGCTTATAAATGATAAGTCTTGGGGTCGATTTCTTCAACTAAATAACCCTTTAAGGTGGTGCTCCAGCACGGCCACAGGTAAATGACTGAAACCAGTAAAAGAACACACACACACTCACACACACACAAACACACACACACACACACACATACACACACACATGCGTGTGCAGGCACATATTAGCATAGTGTAGCTTAAGTGAAGCATCCTCTTATATTTAAAGTTCATTTTGAAGTCGTCCAAAAGTCAATACAACGCAAAATAAAAAAACAAGAATGAAAAACCACAAGTATGGAAGACAGAACAGCAATTTGCACTTTACCAGATATTTCTATGTTGAGGGGTTAATGCCCTTTTGTCAGCAGAAATCTGTGAATTGTAAGGTAAAGTGCAATTTGTTGTTCTGTCTTCCATACTTCCGTTTTAACTCCCATATTTCAATTTGCCTTTTATTGGCTTTTAAACAATTTCAGTTTCAACTTCGTACGTGTGTGCGTATGTATATGTGTATGCATGTATTGTATATATATATATTCATATAAAGAGACGTATGTGTGTGTGTGTTTGTGTGTACATATTTGTATATGTTTATCTACCTATATAATATATATGTATATATTTTTGTATATATGTAAATATATACACATATATATATACAAACACTTTTATCTCATGAAATGGCTTTATGAACACAAAATTACTGATGAGGACTTAATGAAGGATTCAAAATATCAGTAGTTTGCTTTTAAAATATGAGCACCATGTACACGTACACACACACACACACACACACACACACACACACACACACACATTAACACATGTATGTATGTATGTATGTATGTATGTATAGTGAAAAGGTTTGATAAAAATTCCATATGGGTATCATAGTAAAAAAAAAAGAAAGAAAATGCACAGAAAATTTATACTGGAAAAATTATATATATATATATATATATATTACAGAGATGTACTTGCATAGCACGTGACCTGATCTGAGATCGTGTGCTGGAACGAAAACAATTGCAGTGTGGAGGGTGTTTATACGCCATTTAGGAAACACACAAAAACCGTTAGATTCACTTCAACATTTAAATTTAATTTGTCAACATATTTTCGTCGCTTTGAGACTGCGACCTGTTCCCTGATGCAGCACGAAGTTTTGTCGGTGAACAGGTCGCGGTCTCAAAGCAACCTGTTCAAAGCGACGTAAGAAGTTAAGGAGATAAACAAAGAACAACTATGTGTCCATCTGTTCTAATTTAATTAAATTCTATGTCTTTGTGCAGCTGAAGATTGCTCTACATTTTAAATTGATGTAATGATTGCATTGTTCAATTAAATGGAGTTGCATGACATGATCGTACTGCATTACCTCTGGATATCCTTGTTGCTTATTTTGATTTTAATCACCTTATATATATATATATATATACCGGAGTAAACACATAAATGTGAAACAAGGTGGAAAAAAGAGTACTCAAATACCAGTGGTAGAGTAATATGCTTTATTTAAACCAGCAGAAAATTCAACAAAATCTGTTACTCTGAGTTTCTCGTTGCCGTTCATCAGACAGTTTTTTCTAGCAAAAACTGTCTGATGAACGGCAACGAGAAACTCAGAGTAACAGATTTTGTTGAATTTTCTGCTGCTTTAAATAAAGTATATATATATATATATATATATATATATATATATATATATATATATACATATATATGTATATGTTTATATATATCTCTCTCTATATAAACGGCAGTTTGTCTGTGCGTGTTTCTGTGTGTCTGTTTGCTTGTACCCTCACCCTGACCACGGCTTTCAACCAATTCTGATGAAACTTGACACACACATAGCCCAATGTCATAATTCAAAACTAACGCAGCGAAAATTTTGAAAAGTTCCCCCAGTTCTGAAAAAAATCGATAAATTCGACATGGGGTCGAGAATCAGAAACACAAACCGCAAACTGTCTAGGGGACGCAACTCCACCTTTTTTTACTCTCAAAAAAAATTTACCATCATTTTTTTCCATTTCTTGGCTATAACTCTCTAAAAATGCTTTATAGTTATTTCCCTTACAAACCTGAGCAACGCCGGGCGATACTGCTAGTATATATATATATATATATATATATATATATATATATATACTTTTTATCTTATATTAAACTTTTTTATACTTTTTGATAGTTATATATATTTAATAATATATATATATATATATATAAATTTAAAAATATAAATTAATAATTTAAAATTTTTAACTTTAAATTAATAATTTAAATTTCGAATTTTATATTTTATATATTTTGTATATTATATTAATTTTATTTCTATGTTTTGGTTTATGTTTTTCACTGTTTGATTTGCCTAATAGTGGTTTTATCTCTAAATTAATTTATATATGTTTATATATATATACACATACACAGCAGCCTGCTTCTACTGGCTGGTTCCTATCAAACCATCCAACGCTTAGGCGGATGTTAAACAACGATGATGATGATGATTTATATATATATATATATATATATATATATATATAATATATATATATATATATATATATAATATATTCTTCCTTAACAAAATATAATGTTTAAAGCACAGTCTTGCTACGAAGCTTTGGAAGAATATAATCTGCATTTTCTACTGCATGAACTTGCTATATTTTTTCTGCATTTTAGTGCTAACCAATTTGCAAACACTTGAAGTTTTCTTGCTGTGTTGGTGCTTTAGAAACTTTTTAATGTTTGGCAAAACAGAACCAACATGTTAACTCAACACACTCGAGTAAGTAATATGCAATTTCTATAAAGTAATGAGGTTTTCATTTTTTCAGTAATATGCTGACTTAAGTTCATTCTGAAGAGGGATTAACAAGGTCGATATTTGCAACAAATTCTAACCCAATGGTCTCCTGCTGAGAAATTACGATGTGTTCCCTTGAGTTTTCTCTTGGCATGCAAGTGCACGTGGCTTGTCAAAACATAATTGCATCTCCATCATGAGAAATTTTTCCAAATACAGTCTAAGTATTAGCGATGTGATATATCATAATTTAACATATGCACATACATGCTCAACACACCAGCATACACCCATAAACATTAGTGTGTACATAAGTATATAGACATAAATACACACACACACATCTCTCTCTCTCTCTCTCTCTCTCTACATATATATATATATATATATATGTATATATTAGAATATATATATGTATATATATATATATATATATATATATATATATAAAGTTAATCCAAACAAGAAAACACAAAAAAAACACAACAACGCGAGGACGTGGAACAAATAAAGTATTATTGGACGTTGAGGAAAGAAGGGAAGAAGGAGGGCTTAACGTTTCGAGCGGAGCTCTTCGTCGGAAACATAGGAGAAGGAAAGATCCAGAGAAGGGAAGACAGAGAAAAACAAATCGCCAACGGTACACACGAGGTCACATTTATATATAAAATTTACATCTAATGTAGGATAAAATTTTTTCGAAAAAAAATTTTATCAATGGCCAGCATATTAAAAAATACCTTTAAAGGTTAAATTTATAAACTTATAAATAAGGGCAAACGAAAAAAATTTCTAATGCCAAATATGCTGAAACTAGACACATTGTCCATAACCATTATAATTTATAGCAATAAGCACGCTACTCGAAAAAGGTCGACAGAAATTTCTAAAAATTTCCGTTATTACCATGTCGCACCGATTTCAGGGTTAGTTCATAAGAACCCTCCCTTCGTCAGTGATAAATGCGGCAAAGAAAATAAATGAAAGTATATATATATATATATATATATATATATATATATATATATATATATATATTTGATTTGATTTGTTAGGGAATAAAGATTCCGGCATAATAGGGGTTCAAATTATTCTCAATGACGAAATATATATTTTCATTTAGAGATAGTAGGCCACTTCATTTCACCATATAAAAGAATTTTAATTTAAATACTTACTACTTATATCTCAGCTACATGTGTTTCATGAGGTTCATTTCCCGGTTCCGTAACCATGCTGAGTTTTGCTGGAACCTTTCTTAAAATATAACCCCAATCATCAGGCCTCTATATTACTTTATCATAGTTTGATACTAAAAACTATATTTTAATTTTTTAAACAAATAAGTTTATATGGTGGGATGAAGGGGCCAACTATCTCTAAATGAAAATATATATATATATATATATAATATGAACCTACCTCAGGGCAAAAGGTGCAAATGAGGGTAAAGACATCAAACTCCATTCTTCACCAAGTGCAATATATTAGAGGAGGCTCTCAGTAATAACAGTGTAGCAAAACGGTGGTACCCCAGCATGGCTACAGCTCTGAGCTGAAACTACTAAAAGACAATCAGAAAATTACTTAATACAGTTTTTAAATATAAAGGGGATTTTAAAAAAAATATTTTTCAAAAAAAAATTATCGAATATTTTATTAGGGTGTTACTAAACTTTTGGGAAGAAATCATTTTTCCTGGTGCATGCAAGCACTTTGATTAATCCATTCAAACGCCTGTGTTCTTAGTTAATGTACTATTTTCGTAGTAGCGGTAGTGTTAATCATTTCCGGCTTATTTTCGGGCTGAGGGATTTCAGGAATTATTCTTCCTTTGTCTTTCATAGTTAGTCATAAATATTTTCTTTTACCGTTTTTCATTATGTGGAGTGTTGGCTATTTTCAGTTTAATTTCAAATTTAGAATTATTATAAAGAATTCTTCTTTTGCCTTTCGTAGTTGAACATTTTCATTGCTTATTCTGTAAAATGGGAATATTTTCACTTTTCCATTTGCACAGATATCCAGATGTTCACTGCATGGGACATTCTTTAGAGATGAATCCCTAATTTGTTTTTTATGCTCTTTTACACAACTGCTCAGTTTCCTTCCTGTCTTCCCAATGTAGTTTTCATTGCATTGTTAACATGTGATGTAGTAGATAAGGTTTTCTTTGTTTTGCAATTCATGTTTGCTTTCACTTTTAATTCTTTCCCATTCTTGAATCTTCTGATTGTCCCTCCCCCAATAAATTCACCTGTCTCACAACGGGGCTCTTCACAGGTGGTTATTTCCATCGTTTCTTTTTCAAATGTGAATCTTGCCTTTGTTAGAGATCTCTTGTCTTCAACTCTTTTACTCTTTTACTCTTTTACTTGTTTCAGTCATTTGACTGCAGCCATGCTGGAGCACCGCCTTTAGTTGAGCAACTCGACCCCGAGACTTGTTCATTTTGTAAGCTCAGTACTTATTCTATCGGTCTCTTTTTGCCGAACCGCTAAGTGACAGGGACATAAATACACCAGCATCGGTTGTCAAGCAATGCTAGGGGAACAAACACAGACATACATATATATATATACATATATACGACAGGCTTCTTTCAGTTTTCGTCTACCAAATCCACTCACAAGGCACTGGTCGGCCCAGGGCTATAGCAGAATACACTTGCCCAAGATGTCACGCAGTGGGATTGAACCCGGAACCATGTGGTTGGTTAGCAAGCTACTTACCACACAGCCACTCCTGCACCTACACAGTTGATAATTTGTGATTTTTTAATTATTCATTGGGGATTTGGTGATTGATATATAATTGAGAGGTGTCGTTTGGCTGAGTGCAAGATGTGGTTTCTAAGATTGTGGGTGACTACAAATAGAATATTTGTATTTGTATTTTTGTTTTCACATCTAGCCTTAGTGTTTCTCCATAAGGTAGAGATTGGGATTTCCTTTGCTTTTGTTATAACATGTTGAATTAATTTGTTGGGGTATCTTTGTTCCTGAAGGAATATATTAAGTTCTGTCAGTCATTTCTCTCATCTAAATGTATCTGTGACTATTGAGCATATGCACTTTGCCATATTAAATTATGTGTTCCTTTTTGTATGGGAAGGGTGGCAAGATCTAAAATCTACGTATTGGTGTGTGTCTATGTTTGTTTTGTATAGGTAAGTTCTAACTGTCTCATTTTCTTTAATTATCAGAATATCCAGAAAGGGGAGTTCCTTTTCAATCATTTCCATAGTGCATTAGATTAAGACATGAATGCTATTTGTAAATTTAAGTAATTTTGTAAGGTCCTCCTTACTTCAGTTCCAGAATATGAAACAATCATCTAAGAATCTTTTCCAGTTTCCCATAAGATAGGTTTGGAAATGGTCAAAAGTAGTTCTGGATAGGATGTAAATTTTTCTTCTAGGTATCTCGTTACTAGAGTTGCAAATGTTGGTGTGACTTTTGTCCCCATCACAGTGCCTTGTATTTGTAGATAATATCAGTTATCAAAGAAGTAATTTTCCAGTACTATCTGAAAACCTTTCAGTATAAATTCTTTTGAGAATCTCTCCTGAATTCTTTGTGGGTGTTAGTTTATCCAGAATTCTACTGCCCCTAGTCCATTTGTAAGGGGATTATTTGTGTAGAGACTAGTTGTGTCAAAGCTAACAAGTACTATCTCTTTATCTACAAATTCTGGTAAATGGATTAAGATGTCCATGGATTAAGACGTCCATGCTAAAAATTACAGGCCTGTCTTTCTGACTTCACATGTTAACAAGGTCATGGAACACTTTGTCAGAAGAAGGCTGATCCCATTCCTGGAAGAAAATAACTTGCTCACAAACATACAACACTGCTGACATCCAGAGAGGAGCCACCTCACTCAGCTACTACTGAAACAGCAGCTCAACCACTTAAATGTTGATGTCATGTATCTTGACTTTGCCAAGGCCTTTGAAAAAGTCGATCTTGGGATAATATGTCACAAATTGTGTGACCTTGGAAATCACTGGAAAATCCAGTACTGGAAGATCTTGGGTTTCAACAGTCTACAACTGTTCAACATTCTGCTGAACAACCTCAGAAATTTGTGAGGTGCAGATAAGGAGGATTTCAAATAGAATTAGGATAAATTTTTATCTGAAATACCTATTTCTTTACTACCCACAAGGGGCTAAACACAGAGGGGACAAACAAGGACAGACAAACGGATTAAGTCGATTTCATCGACCCCAGTGCATAACTGGTACTTAATTTATCAACCCGAAAGGATGAAAGGCAAAGTTGACCTCAGTAGAATTTGAACTCAGAACGAAACGGCAGACGAAATATCGCTAAGCATTTCGCCCGGTGTGCTAACGCTTCAGCCAGCTCGCCGCCAATACCAGACGAATCCATATTGAAGCAAGAGGCAAAAAGCAGAACACCACCATCCGACTCACTACTCCACCAAAAGGCAGTGCTCCAGCATGGCCCCAAATTCTGGGTGAAGCCAGTAAAAATAAAAAGAAAAAAGGCATATATATAACATATGTGCTTGTGTGTGAGTATATATGTGGTTAGCATTAGGAAGGGCATCCAGCTGTAGAAACTCAGTCAGATCAAGCCTGGTGCAGCCATCTGGTTCGCCAGCCCTCAGTCACAATCGTCCAACCCATGCTAGCATGGAAAACGGACGGACGTTAAGCGATGATGATGACAATGTGCATGTGTATGTGTACGTATTTCTATATGTACGTATGTGTGCATGTGTGCATGTGTGTGAGGAAGGAATGTGATGTGTGAATAGAGAAGGTATGCAGTACTTGTCCAGACAAAAACGATAATAATAATTATTAAAGATAAAATGTAAATGATTTCAAACACATTATAAAAATACTAATTTAATGCATGGATTTCAATGTATAATTCAGTAAGTGGCTATTTTCTTTAATGTCAGACCAGCACAATATCTGCTTCCTTTCAAGTTCAATGAATACACTAATTAATGCCATTAATCACACATGCCGTGATTTCAGTTGCATAATACATAAAATGTAGTTGAAACGGAGGCAGAAATTAAAACTGCCTTTATTATGTGTCATTATAGAGTGAGAAGAGAGAGGGGGAGAGAGAGTAGGGAGAGGTGGAGAGAGAGTGGGGAGAGGTGGAGAGAGGGAGAGAGAGAGGGAGTATGTGTTTGCTTGCTTCATTGCTCAGGTGTTTGCCTCAATTGACTAAAGTGATTGTATCAGACGTTATTTCATGTGTAAAATAACAATAATGAACATATTACTACAGTAAATTAAATTTGGGGTAAGTTTAGAAAAGAGAGCAAAGTAAACAGATTAGGAGGAGTTTGGGGACCTAACTTGTTCTGGTTTAACACCACCACTTTTTGGTCTTTGGTATGGGAAACTAAAGCGGCGAGCTGGCAAAAACGTTAGCACGCCAGGCGAAATGCTTAGCGGTATTTCGTCTGCAGCTACGTTCTGAGTTCAAATTCTGCCGAGGCCGACTTTGCCTTTCATCCTTTCGGGGTCGATTAAATAAGTACCAGTTACGCACTGGGGTCGATGTAATCGACTCAATCCGTTTGTATGTCCTTGTTTGTCCTCTCTGTGTTTAGCCCCTTGTGGGTAGTAAAGAAATAGGTATTTCGTCTGCCGATACGTTCTGAGTTCAAATTCCGCCGAGGTCGACTTTGCCTTTCATTCTTTCGGGGTCGATTAAATAAGTACCAGTTACGCACTGGGGTCGATGTAACCAACTTAATCCGTGTGTCTGTCCTTGTTTGTCCTCTCTGTGTTTAGCCCGTTGTGGGTAGTAAAGAAATGGGTATTTCATCTGTCGTTACGTTCTGAGTTCAAATTCCGCCGAGGTCGACTTTGCCTTTCATCCTTTCGGGGTCGATAAATTAAGTACCAGTTGCGCACTGGGGTCGATGTAATCGATTTAATCGTTTTTCTGTCCTTATTTGTCCTCTCTGTGCTTAGCCCCTTGTGGGTAGTAAAGAAATAGGTATGGTAAGCCAAGTCTTTCCTCTGTTGCAAGCATTCATTCTATGTCTCAGGTCTAAGAATAACATCTCACCACTGACAATGATTGTGGAGGCACATAGCCTAGTGGTTAGAGCAGCGGACAAGCGGTCGAGTGATCGCAGGTTCGAATCTCAGACCGGGTGACGTGTGTGTTTATGAGCGAAACACCTTAAGTTCCACGCGGCTCTGGTTGAAGGTAATGGCGAACTTCTGCTGACTCTTTCACCACAACCTTCTCTCACTCTTTCCTCCTGCATCTTGCAGCTCACCTGCGACAGAAACTGGGAAACTGGCCCTTATGAGCTAGGCATGGCTCAAGAAGGAACACACTAACAATGATTTCCCTAACACATCTGACTAAGATGTAAAAATATAAAAGGCAGGATTGCCTCCTGGCTTAGCTGTTTGCAATCGTGAAATGAAAGAGAAATGAGTTAACATATGGTGACATTGGATAAATTTATGTAAATTTCGAGAATCCGTAAGATAAGTGAAATGATATAAATTTATGCTAGGTAATTAAAATCCATGTAATTACTGTTGGCAAAGCTTACTAAGGGAATTGCAATGATAAGAACAAGGCTTTGATAAAGGAAATGGCTGCTGTTCTCTTTCCTTCTTCTTATTCCTCCTCTTCTTCTTCTTCTTCTTCTTCTTCTTCTTCTACTCCTTCTTCTACTTCTTTCCCCCCTTCTTCTTCCACTTCCTCCTCCTCCTCCTCCTCCTCCTCATCATCATCATCATCTTTTCTTCTTCTTCTACTTCTTCTTCTTCTTCTTCTTCTTTCCCCCTTCTTCTTCTTCTTCCTCCTCCTCCTCCTCTTCGTCTTCTTTTTCTTCTTCTTCTTCTTCTCTTCTTCTTCTCTTCTTCTTCTTCTTCTCATTATTACTATTATTATTATTATTATTATCATCATCATCATCATCATCATCATCATTATTATCATCATCATCATTATTATTTATTATTATTATTATTATTATTATTATTATTATTATTATTATTATCATCATCATCATCATCATCATCATTATTATCATCATCATCATCATCATTATTATTATTATTATTATTATTACTACTACTTCTACTATTATTATTATTATTATTATCATCATCATCATCATCTCATTATTATTATTATTACTATTACTATTATCATCATCATCATCATCATCATCATCATCATTATTATTATTATTATTATTATTATCATTATTATTATTATTATTATTATTATCATCATCATCATCATCATCATCATCATCATCATCATCATCATCATCATCATCATATTATTATTATTATTATTATTATTATTAGGGCAGTGTGCTGCCACAATCCTTACTGCAATGGACAAAATGCTTAGCAGCATTTCTTCTTGTTTCACATTTGAAATTCAAACTCTGCTTAGACAGACTTTGCCTTTCCTCCTTTCGGGGCTGATAAAGTGCCACTAGTTGAACACCATAAATCTTTCAAGTCAGGGAAGGGAAAGATTTTTCAATGCCTTCTAGTGCTACTGGGTGACATGGATACAAAGTGAGTGTGCATGGATGCGTGCATGTGTGAATATGAATTCCTGGTTGGAGTTTTGCCCCCTCAAATCCACTGAACTATTTTATATTACATATAGTTCTATATGTAACTAACTACATGTTTTTAAACCTTCAGTATTCAGATTACAGTTTCACACATAATGCTTATATATTTACATCATTCTAAATTAATGATGCATTATTCTGTAGCTTTGAGATTTCAATGATGTCATTATTTATTTTTAAAATGACTCTGTACGGTATGACCAGTTTGAAGATATGGGCAGTTTAAATGCTAAATGGTTAATAACCACACACTTTTTTAAAATGGTTCTGAGGTTCCAAGAACACTCAAATCGAAGTGCACTACATCTTTGCAATTTAGGGATAAACTCTATCATCTAAAGAGTTTATCACCAAATTGTAGCCAGTCTAATTACATGATGTGATGTAGGGAAAGGGTGGGGGTGCAAAAGATTGACACAGCTTGTCTAGTATATTCAACGATTACTAATAGCTTTCCACTGCTTGAGGGCCGAAGAATCAGCTTTTCGTCACAAATTCTAATGAAATTCTTCAGTGGTAGCTTTGTGAATGTAAGAGTTCGTTGTTATTCTGTTATTAAATGACAAATCTTCTGTATAAGCAGCTTTTGTATATCAGGTAATATTTTCAGATAATCTGCTCTTTCTTCTTAAGCATTAAGAATAACCACACACTTTTTTAAAATGGTTCTGAGGTTCCAAGAACACTCAAATCGAAGTGCACTACATCTTTGCAATTTAGGGATAAACTCTATCATCTAAAGAGTTTATCACCAAATTGTAGCCAGTCTAATTAACATGATGTGATGTAGGGAAAGGGTGGGGGTGCAAAAGATTGACCACAGCTGTCTAGTATATTCAACGATTACTAATAGCTTTCCACTGCTTGAGGGCCGAAGAATCAGCTTTTTCGCCACAAATTCTAATGAAATTCTTCAAGTGGTAGCTTTAGTGGAATGTAAGAGTTCAGTTGTTATTCTGTTATTAAATGACAAATCTTCTGTATAAGCAGCTTTTGTATATCAGGTAATATTTTCAGATAATCTGCTCTTTCTTCTTAAGCATTAAGAAAACTGATGTAATACAAAAAAAAGGTGTACGTCAGCAAAACCTTTGTAAGGTCGACAATGAATTCCTCATCTAATACTTGATTCAGTTTATCATTTATACTCCCTATTTTTCTAGTATTTCTCTGTAATGCATGATACAAAGTTTGATCTCCATCCAATGTATATGTTTATACATTTGGATTCGAGTGAGGTCGTCGCCAGTGCTGCTGGACTGGCTCCTGTGCAGGTGGCACATAAAAATCACCATTTGGGCATGGCCGTTGCCAGTTCCACCAAACTGGGCCTCGTGCCAGTGGCACGTAAAAGCACCCACTACACTCTCCGAGTGGTTGGCATTAGGAAGGGCATCCAGCTGTAGAAACTCTGACAGATTGGAGTTTGGTTCGCCAGACCTCAGTCAAAATCGTCCAACCCATGCTAGCATGGAAAGCAGATGTTAAACGATGAAGATTCAGAAATGGCTCTTTCAGTCAGAAGTTTACACTTTTGCATCCATGTAGTGCCTAAGTCAGTCCCAGTGCGTAGCATCTTGTGCAAGGTATTTCACCATAGCCTCACTTTCAATAGTGCTTGTGAGCGAAAATTGATGAAAGGAAACTGTGCTGAAGCTCTCACAGATAAATCTTTTATCTCTTACATGTTTTAGTCCTTAGACTTCAACTATGCTGGGCACTGCCTTTAAAAGTTTTAGTCAAACAAATCGACCCTAGTACTTAACTTTTAACCCAAGTACTTATTCTATCAGTCTCTTTTCCCAAACCTCTAAGTTATGGGGATCTAAACACACTAACACAGGTCGTCAAGTGGTAGTGGAACAACAAGCACACACACACACACACACACACACACACGTACACGCACACACATACAGGCGTTCATAAATTATCTTTACACTTTCCACAATTTATTGTGTCTGTCAAAGTTGAGACCGTCTAGATGTTTTGCATATGATCAATGGAGCCCGTGTGGAAGTGTTCTGGTTTTTCTAATAAAACACCAGATATGTTTACTGGAAATCTGGGTTCAAGTCACATAGGCAGCTTTTCATCATCATCAGTTAATGTCCGTTTTCCATGCTGGCATGGTTTGGATGGTTTGACTGAAAACTGGTAAGCTAGGGATCTGTACCAGGTTCCAATCTGATTTGGCATGGTTTTTACAGCTGGATGTCCTTCCTAATGCCAACCACTCAAAGAGTGTAGTGGATGCTTTTTCCTCGTTACCAGCATGGATGCCAGTTATGAAACACCAACATCGGCCATAACTATGATCTCATTTGGCTTGACTGGTCTTCTCAAGCACAGTATATTTCCAAAGGTCTCGGTCACTTGTCATCACCTCCGTGAGGCCCAACGTTTGAAGAGCATGCTTCTTCACCTTTGAATTTTTCAAATCAAAGAGATTTTTAGCCAAATATTTACATGCTTTTATTTACAACTTTATCTGTGTCAAGATTCACCATTCCAAAATAGAACATATAAATAAATAGACGCATACATATACATATATATATATATATATATATATATATATATTCAAAATGTGACCGCGTGTGCACCGTTGGCAATTTTTTTCCCTCCATCTTCCTTTCTCTGGTTCTTTCCTTTTCCTATGTTTCTGACGAAGAGCCCTGCTCGAAACGTAAAACCCTCCTTCTTCCCTTCCTTCCTGAGCCTCCAATAATACTATATTTGTTTCACATCCTCGTGTTGTTGTGTTTTCTCTTTGTGTTTTCATGTTTGGATTAACTATATATATATATATATACACACATACATATATATTTCTAATAAGTTGTAGAGTACTCTCTGTGAAAAAAATTCAATTAGATTAAGACAATTGTGTAACAGTCCTGCACATCTAATTAGCATACACACACACACACGCACACACACACACTCTCTCTCTCTCTCTCTCTCTCTCACACACACACACACACACACATACACATACACATAAGATTATGTGTTCACATGCAAACTTTTATACTTGGAAATCTCTGAGATAAACTTTTCAGTACTACATAAGCACACACATATACATCCCACCAGATAACCTGTACCTAAACACAACCACAAACACACACACACGCACACACAACCCTTTACTGTCCTACACATAGACATGGTATATAATTCCTTCCTTCAACGACCTCTACTTCACAACGACCCCCATCCACACACACACACACAAACATACATAGACAGAGAAATATAGACACAAATAATTGCTAGTTATGAAAATGATGATTGGAAATTTTGAATTTTTGTTGCAACAACACGCTGCCAGAAGTAATTTCTGAATTCTTTGAATGCCATGTTCAACTGTATGCCCCCATAAATTTACGAAATAATGGCAAAGATATCAAAGGATTTTTGTTCTAAATTCGAATTGACACACCTCTTTCCCCCAGGTGATGAAATACTAACTTCTTCACAGCTTTCAAAATCTTAATGAAAAGAACTTTATTGTGTGTTCACTTTAATTTCCCTCGCTGCGGTCTTCGCAAAACTTTCCTACCCGCAAAAGCTGAGGTAATTGCAAATTCCACACCATCTCATTGTTAGACAGAATCATCATCTTCATTTACTGTAATCATCATCGCCATCATCATCATCTTTGCCTTCATCCACACCATCACATTCATCATCATCATCTTCGTCATCGTCGTCGTTATCATCATCTTTGTCATCATCATTGTCAGTATGATTATCGGCAATTACTGTTGCTATCATTGTCATCATCATCATCATCATCATGATCGTGATCATCATCATCATCATCATCATCGTCATCGTCATCGTCATCATCATCATCGTCATCGTCATTGTCATCGTCATCATCATCATCATCATCGTCATCGTCATCGTCATCGTCATCATCATCATAGTCATCGTCATCATCATCATCATCATCATCATCAACAACATTTTTGTTATCATCATCATCATCATCACCACAACCCTCACTGCATCCACTACTGCTGCCACCTCCACCACTGCTGCCGCCTCTGCCACTGCTGCCACTGTCATCAGTCGTCATCATGACCTTCATCGTCACCATTATACTCATCATCATCATCACCATCATCATCATTATCATCATTGTCGTCATTATCATCATCATCATCATCATTATCATCATCATAATCATCATTATCATCATTTTCATCATTATCGTCATGATCATCATCATCATCATCATCATCATTATCATCGTCATCATGATTATCAGTAATCATTGATGACATCATCGCCATCCTTGTTGTTGTCATCCTTATCATCATAATCATCGTCAACATTGTCATCGTCGTCATCATCATCCTCACCATCCTCATCATCCTCACCACCACCACCACTACCCTCATCAAATTCATTGCTGCAGCTGCGGCCACTGACACCTCCATCCGTCATCATCATGCTACTTCCTTTGCATTTTCCTCCTCTACCACATCCTCTTCAAACTATTCATCTCTTCCTCTTCTTCTGGACTTCTTTCATTTTTTTAAAAATCCCTTCCCTCCCTCCACTTCCCCCCTCTTCCACTACATCCTTCTCTTTTCTTCTCTTCCCCGCTTTCCCGTTTTTCTGTTTCCCCTTTTCCGTTCCCCATCTCCTCCACAAAATCCTTTTTTCACTCTTAACGTTTTCTTTTTCCTGTTCATTCTTCAAAATAATGACTTCCCCCAAGGAATGGAAAAAGAAAATGGAAGAAGAAGAATTTTGTGTTTTCTTCCCAATTTCTTCCATTTCCTTATCTTCTCTCATATTCTCTCAATGTTTTTATAGCTATATATTTGTGTGTGTGTGTGTGTGTATTAGCATGGAACGCGGACATTAAATGATGATGATGATGATGATGATGATGATGATGATGTGTGTATGTATGAATGTATGCACGTATGCTTATACACACATATATATTTACATACATAAATATTTGCATATATATATGTGTATATATATATATATATATATGTGTGTGTGTGTGTGTGTATGTATGTGTGTATATATATATATGTATATATATATACACACATACACACACACATTTACACATATATTTCTAAACATCTATCTATCTATTTATCTTTCTAGAAATATAGTGTGTGTGTGTGTGTGTACATGTGTCTGTGTATGTATGTATATGTGTATGTATGTATGCAAATCAGATATAAAAACAAAAGCAACAAAAAGTCAACATGATGTACACAATGAATGTATTAGGCTGATGCTCAGAGAAAGTTTAAGATGGAAAAAAAAGTGGGGTGTGACATTTCGAGAATATATGTATGCATGTATGTACTTACACACACACATACACACACACACACACACACACACACACACACACACACACACACATACAAGTAAAAATTGGAGCCCATCAATATTCTAGTAACGAACTTACACACAACAATTTTGTCACAAACGATTGCCCAACCAATTCGTTACCACAGCTCTGACATACAGGCTATTTCACCCATCAACTCATATTTTCCTAACTAGTTTTTTTACCCCCTTTCAAACTTTTTACTAAGTCTCCTTGTTCCTTTGTTTCTTCTGCAGAGCCTTTTTCATTTCCACATTATATAAACTGTATCCTTTGAAATTTACTGGCCTGTCATGCTTTTTTTGTAAAAAAAAAATATATATATATAATGAGGCTGAAATTTTTATCATTTCTGGATGAACAGTAATTTTAAACAAAAACTGACTATAATGTAATTCTTTTAAGAAATACTGGATCTCAAAGCAAATAAAGATATAAATAATGTCTAAATATTGAGTTATAATCTCTTTGGAGAGAAAAAAGTTGAAGGCTGCCTGTGGGAGATGAATATAATAAATTAAATAACATAAAATATATCGTAATATATCAAATGTAATAG
>NC_043017.1:32394241-32404241 GCF_006345805.1 Octopus sinensis | reverse complement strand
ATATATATTATATATATACATATATATATATATATATATATATATATTCCTGAACTATATGGTCGTTACATTGACGACATTATCGGTGCCACCTCACTTCCTCCGCGAACATCTAGATTCCTTCCTCTCTTTCGTCCAATCTTTCCATCCAGCCCTCCACTTCACTTCCACTATCTCCAACACCTCTGTCTCCTTCCTCGACATTTCGGTTAGCATTCTTCACTCCACTCTTACCACCTCCATTCACTACAAACACACAGACTCACACTCATACCTCAACTTCTCTTCTCCCACCCAGAACACACCAAGCTTTCCATCCCCTATTCCCAATTCCTCCGTCTACGTAGGCTCTGTAGGACGACCATGACTTTGAGACTCAGTCTCAACGTATGGCTCACCACTCACCCTACGTGGATACCCCCTCACCACTATCCACACCGCCCTTGCCAGAGCACGGTCCGTGGACCGTGTATCTGCTCTCTCTCCCCGAACCCGCCCTGTAGTCTCCCGCCTCCCTTTTCCCTCACTTACCACCCCACGACCCTACGTCTCCAACGCACCATTCTTCGAGCTTTCCGTCATCTCCAGTCCGACCCGTCCACTTCACACCTCTTCCCTAACCGACCCCCCCCTCTTTCAAACGAGCCCACAACCTTCGAGACCTTTTGGTCCATAGCTCCTCCCTGACCCTACCTCCCAACCCGGCTCGTTCCCCTGCTCCTGCCCACGTTGCCGCACTTGCCCTTACCTCTCCAACACCACCTGCCTCACTAGCACCCACCATCGACCTATCCCATCATCCACTCCTTCACCTGCACCTCCAGCAATATTATCTATTGCATCTCTTGCTCTCTCTGCAATTCCTTGTACATCGGACAAACGGGATGCCGCTTGGCTGACCGGTTCGCGGAACACCTTCGTGACATCCACCTTGCGAACGACAACCGGTCTCACGCCATTTCCGCTCCACCGGTCACTCCTTGCAACACCTATCTGTGTTCGGTTTGTCCTTACACAGAGGCCATCCGGATTCCCGTTTGCGCCGTGAACAGGAATTAATCTTCTCTCTTCGCTCTTATACGCCATTTGGTCTCAACTCTCCCCCCTCCTCATCTAACCCCCCTCTCCCCCCTCCTCACCTATCCTTTCCCCCCGACCCCTACTTCTTCAGTCCTTCATCTTTCACCCCTACTCCCCTTCCCTTCTTCCCTCTCTTTCTCCCTCCCTCTTCCCCTTCCTTCTGCTCCCTCACTCCCTCTCTCCCCCTCTCCCTCTTTCCTCCTTCATCCCCCTCCTCCCCCATCCTCTCCTCTTCCCCCCTCTCCTCCCCTCTTCTTCCCCTCCCCTTCTCTCCCCCTCTTCTTCCCCTCCCCCTCTTCTCCTCACTACACCACATGACTTACACATATGATGTGCCATACTAATACACACACCAACTAATACATACTAATACGTACTAATACATACTAGTACATACTAATACATACACCAACCCTATACATACACACGTCCAGACCCCGCATACGCACTTATACTCTCTCATACACACACACACACACTTATACATACCAATACGTACTAATACATACTAATACATACACCATCCCCATACATACGCACGTCCAGACCAATCCTACGCACTAATACTCTCTCATACACACACACACACACACCCTTATACATACTAATACATACACCAATACATACACCAACCCTATACATACACACATCCAGACCCCTCCTACGCACTATTAGCTGGTCCCTCAACCCTTTTATCAACTCCCCTTATTTCGCTCTCGCGTCTCATGTTTGATCTTTGACCTCTGGCCGAAATCAGATCGCCATGTTGATTCGTTAGCTACTGCACGCATTTTTTTCTCTCCATCTTTCTGTGTTTTTCTCTCTCTGTGTATCTTTCTGTTGAAGAGCGTAGGCTCGAAACGTTAAAGACTTGTTTTATTTTTATTTCCTGAGCGCCATACTAATACAATTGTTCGTTTGTTTTCCACCTGCCTTCGTCTTTTGTTTATTTTCATAAAGCTTCCCGTTATATATATATATATAAGCGTAAATGTTTTTATTTCTCTTCCAATTTCAGAATTACAACTATTTAGCGGTTTGAGTTTGGCTGCTCTTTCTAGTGAGTCGAATGGCCTGTCAGGGCCATTCCTTATAATGTTGAATGTATATTATATAGTCTTTGACTATCTTTTCCCTCTCACTAGACCGCTGGTAGCGGAGAATTTTTTCTAGAATTTTTTGCTACCCTTATATTTATTAATTAATGATTTTTTGGCTAATTTTGAAATTAAATCAGCAGTTTATATTTGCTGCCGAGAAGAACCATGCGATTGCGGTAGATTGTGAAAATTTATAGCATATAGACTGGAGGCTTCCTTACCATCGCCTTGTGGATATATGTTCGTCCTTGGCTTCTGTGCTGACGAGGCACGCCAGTTGTAAATAAATTTAATTTAATTTAATTAATTTGTTTACTAATGTTTGCCGAAACTATGCATAGTCCAGAGATGAAAGGGGTAAACGTTTTTATTTCTCTTTCTATTTCAGAATTACAACTATTAGCGGTTTGAGTTTGGCTGCACTTTCTAGTGAGTTGAATGTCCTATTATGGCCATTCCTTATATTTTTGAATATATATATATATATATATATATAATATATATATATATATATATAAATATATATAATATATATATATATATATATATATATATATATATATATATATATATATATATATATATATATATATATGTATGTATGTATGTATGTATGTATGTATATATATATATATATATATATATCCATGTATGTATGTATGTATGTATGTATGTATATATATATATATAATATGAATTATAGAGATAAAGACTTGTAAAACACATATAGCACTTGGTGGGTTTCTGTGATTAGTACCTAGTGAAAGGCTGAAATGAGATGACAAGTGCATTACTGGTCATCCCTCTTCAACATGTTGTTAGGTCCTAACCACGGGGCTCAATGAGAGGAACTTGTGTTGTGCAAGTGTTTATTGCTATAATCCAATGATGTACAGATGTCTCTTCATGGTGACCTCATTTGTCTTTCCGTCTACTGAAAAATCTATGGCGGTGGAGGAATGGCAATGTATGCAGACCAGTTGGAAGCACATAGTATTTTACAACCTTTGTCTGTCACCTATGCTTCAAACCATGTCAGATACGCAGAGGGCCTGAATAGATATGCGAGAGAGGTCAAGGATGGGAAGTCAAGGAAGCCCCAAAAGACACCACTGATCTGAGAAGCAGTCACCACAGACATACCATATACAGCAATCACCATATACATACATGCATATATACTCTTTACTCTTTTACTCTTTTACTTGTTTCAGTCATTTGACTGCGGCCATGCTGGAGCACCGCCTTTAGTCGAGCAAATCGACCCTGGGACTTATTCTTTGTAAGCCCAGTACTTATTCTATCGGTCTCTTTTTGCTGAACCGCTAAATGACGGGGACATAAACACACCAGCATCGGTTGTCAAGCAATGTTTGGGGGACAAACACAGACACACAAACACACACATACATATATATATATATGCGACAGGCTTCTTTCAGTTTCCGTCTACCAAATCCACTCACAAGGCTTTGGTCGGCCCGAGGCTATAGCAGAAGACACTTGCCCAAGGTGTCACGCAGTGGGACTGAACCCAGAACCATGTGGCTGGTAAGCAAGCTACTTACCACACAGCCACTCCTGCGCCTATGTGCAGACATGTGCATATATTTGTGTGTAATTACAAGGAACTTTAAAATCTTAATAAGGTTTAATATGAGAGGATGCTGGAAAGTTCCTGGCTTTAAGGGTTCAATGAAACGCCTGGTTGGAGCCCCAACATTCCAAGTTATATAATGCTTAGAAAAACTGAAGGGCCGCTGCAATAATTGTGTGAATCTGAGAGGGGAATATGTTGAATAAAATCATAATTAACTAATTAATTGATCCTCCTGTATTTTCCTTTTATCCAAAGCCAGGAACTTTCCAGCATCCTCTCATATGTAGAATTATTCAGATCTGAGACCATAACCTGTGGCCTCTATCTGGGACGTAGCCAGCCCACTTATGCATACCTTTCCTTCTTGTGACACAAACCCTACTTGTGAAGACCTGCTGAGGCAAGTGAAAATCGAAATCGAAATCATTCAACATCAATGGAAATTGTAGCTGTGATACCAGTGCCAGTGGCACGTAAGAGAACCATCCGAACGTGGCCGTTGCCAGCACCGCCCCGACTGGCCTTCGTGCTGGTGACATGTATAAAGCACCATCCGATTGTGGCCATTGCCAGCTTCGTTTGGCCCCCGTCCAGGTGGCACGTAAAAAGCACCATCCGATCGTGGCCGTTTGCCAGCCTCGTCTGGCACCTGTGTCGGTGGCACATAAAAAACACCATCCGAGCGTGGCCGTTTGCCAGCCTCGTCTGGCACCTGTGTCGGTGGCACATAAAAAACACCATCCGAGCGTGGCCGTTTGCCAGCCTCGTCTGGCACCTGTGCAGGTGGCACTTAAAATGCACCCACTACACTCTCGGAGTGGTTGGCGTTAGGAAGGGCATCCAGCTGTAGAAACACTGCCAGATCAGACTGGGCCTGGCACAGCCTTCTGGCCTCCCAGACCCCAGTTGAACCGTCCAACCCATGCTAGCATGGAAAACGGACGTTAAACGATGATGATGATGATGATGATGATGCTTGTTGCATTTTAGAACCAGGTTAAGAACCAAGTCAAGCAGTCCAATTATCAAAATATTCCAACCATGACTCTCCCTTCTGATTAGTAGTATCATTTCTTGTGTCTTCTTCTTAAGCGTGATAGTGGAGTTGAGATTTAAGGAAAGTTTGGTTTCACAGCTGTTTCTAACACTTCAAACAGTCATGTAGTGACTCCTAGTTGGCTTTCATCAGATAATTCATGAATACCTAAGGCTTGGAGATTGTTGATTACAGGAATATTCAGTAAGCAACCGGTATTATACCATTCTAATTTCAAGCGAGCTTTCTTAATGTTTTGCATTTAAATATGCAGTTTCCTGAAGCCATAATCAGCTACTGGCTTAGAAGTTACATACAAAGGTGAGGTAACAGCATAGATGTTTCAACCTTGATTAGATATAATGGTTGTTACTTTATTTGATATTTAATTTAATCTTTTCAAGAAGTAAGGAATTTCTTAAAATAATTGCTGCCGGGCATTTCTGGAAACCTCAACAGAATTTTGTAGTCAAGAAGTTTAAGTCACAATTATGCATGTCCATGTTTCGAATATCAAGCATGACAAATTTCCACAACAATGATCTCTGTTCAACTGAAGAATTTCTAAGTAAAATTGTGAAGACAGAAACTTTACAAGACATATATTCTACTGTTGCAAAAACTGCAGATTGTCAAACCTAAGTGGCAGCTTATATATTATGATCGTTAATATGATGATTATAGTAACTGTATACACACATATGTATATATATCCATGCACACACACACACACACACACACACACATATATATATATATATATACATATATATATATATATAGATATATATATATAAACCCTCCTTCTTTCCTTCTTTCCTGAGCGTCCATTAAAACTATACTTGTTCCACGTCCTCGCGTTGTTGTGTTTTCTCTTTGTGTTTCCATGTTTGGATATATATATATATATATATATATATATATAAATATATATATATATATATGAATATGTGTTGAAACATATAAATGTATATGCATATATACACATAGACGGCAAGCTGGCAGACATGTTAGCGCGCCGGGCAAAATGTTTAACGGTATTTTGTCTGTCGTTACATTCTGAGTTCAAGTTCCGCCGAGGTCAACTTTGCCTTTCATCTTTTCGGGGTCGATAAATTAGGTACCAGTTTCGCACTGGGGTCGATGTAATCGACTTAATCCTTTGTTTGTCCTTGTTTGTCCCCTCTATGTTTAGCCCCTTGTGGGCAGTAAAAAATTATACATACACATAGACATATATACATATACAGGGTGTGGTGAATAAACTGTCGGCTAAATTATGCAAAAATGAAAATAACACTGACATCTCATTTTAACAGATATATTTGCCAAAATTACTTTAAAATATCTTGAAATTCTAAACAGTAAATGTATTCAATAAAATCGCCATTGGCTTCAACCACGGACTCCAGACGATTTCGGAATCTCCTGCAACCCTTCTGGATGTCCTTGTTTAAGTTGGTGAATGCTGCCATAATACTTGCCTTCAGTTAATCTTTGGTGTTACAAGGAGTTTTGTTGGTCACTTGCTCAACTGTGCCTCACACATAATTAAGGGGGTTGCAGTCTGGGGAGTTAGGTGACCAGATATTAGGGATAATGGGGTTGCAGAAATTGTCAGGTAGACATGACTGAGTTCTCCTGCTTGTGTGGCATGGTGCAGAGTCCTGTTGCCAGACATAGGGTCTTCCAGCAGCCACCCTCTTGGCCTAGAGCAGCACTAGCCCCACCAGACATATGATGTAAGCCTCCGTGTTGAGTGTGAGGTCGTGTGGGAAGATGAATGGAGGCATAACATTGCTATCACTAGTGATCACTCCAAACACTGAGTTGTCATCGGTATGTTTGATTCTTTTATCACTCTCAGTACATGTTTTGGTGACACGGCAAGCCATCAGTTGTTCTGTGTGTTCCTTATCTGATCCTGACAGAAATTTTTCTCGTCTGAGAAAAATCAAAGCATGTTCAGTTGGAGGGAACACTTGAGTTTGTTCAAAAGCTTTGCAGCACAGTCATTCATCTTGTCCTTGATGGCTTGGGATAAAAACTGGCCCTTTCTCATCTTGTATGAGGAATACTGAATGTCTTCATGCATTACCTGCCTGATAAGAAACTCAGACACTTCCATGTCCCTGGCGATTGACCTGATTAACTTGGAGGGATCGTTGTCAATCATTACCAGAGGGCGCATACTCTCCTACCCTGATGTAATCTCCAGGGATACAGGCATCCAGCAACAGGACCTCCGTAATGCTATGATGGACCGTGAAGTCTGGCGTAGCATGGTAAATTCCATTGTCTCGACCACGGTCAAACAATGATGAATGATGATGATGTCAATCATTGCCCGGATCTCACCAACAAATTCAGTTATTTTCTTATCAGAATGATCAGAGTGGGTTTTCTGAGTTGCTGTACCTTCATAATCACCATTAGGCTCAGCCAACTCTTACCGAATCCTTTGCACTGTCCTCAGATTGACACCCAAACACTCTGAAATATTCATATTGGAGCTTCCAGCATGAATGCCAGCATGTCATTTCCAAATTTCTGGCTGAGTGAATTGTGTCATGGTGCTGTTTTTCTCACAGATGGTGCCCAACTGACCCTACTATACTGTGTAGTCAACAAAATTTAAAACAAACAAGGCACATGTATGAAATTGAAAATATAAGATGGCAACAATTTACCCATCACACCCTGTATATCTTCTATAATATAAATTGGACATTGGCGATCATTGTATTCTTTCTTGTCTTGAGGTTCACAGCCGGCATATACCATTTCGCTAGCAACAAGGGGAGTACAGGATGACAGTCAACCAAAACTTTCGCTATGCTGTCTCGCTTCTTTCACCGCTTTGTGGAGCTAATAATCTTCATCTTTAGTTACAGTTTCTCAGTCAAACTACATAATAGGCAGAATTGTCAGATTAAGACAGTTGGGGTTTCTGAGGGAGATTTGGCTGCTATTTCTAACAGGTCTAGCTACGATGTAGAGGTCTGAAGTTAATTTTCATTCACATATTTGCATTTCAAAAATTTATCGTAATCTTTTCCATAAATCAACTATTGTAAAAATTTTCTACCATGACCTCGCATTTTCTATGTATGTGTGTGTACCTTAAAAAGACGTGATTAGACAGAGGCCCAATAGAACAGCTCTCAGAAACAGACCACGTACAAATTCTTTCTTCACAACTCCTGAAGCTGTTTTCTGACAAGTTGGGTGGTTGGGGGCAGGAAATTATATCTGGAGGGAAATTTGTATGTATTTGCACAGGTATAAATACTTTTTCTGGTATTCACATATATATACTCACTTCACCACTTTTTATGTGCAGTCCTACTTGTGAAAATTCATACATGGGAACCCATGTACTGAACTGCTGTCATGCTTGCTCATATTTGAATGTGTTTATACACCTGTGTGTATGTTTATATATATACATATGCATATGAATATATTGCAATGTGTTTATATATGTGTATATATATATATATATATATATATATATATATATATATATAATTATAAATTAGGGTATCTACTACGAGATACCACCTTTCATCTTGTCTCTTTGTTTTCTCTCTGTGTTGATATATGGACAATTAAGGTGGTTTTAGAATCAGATCATGGCTGCTATTTTCAGCATGGTGGTATCTCGTAGATACCCTAATTTCTAATTTTAATAATTATTACCTTTGAAGGTTATTTTTCCATGCTGACCACTTGATAGAATCGTTATTTTATTTTTAAATTAACGATCTTATCCTTATACATATACTGAAAAGGGGCAATACCCCGAAACGCGTCTGTAGCTGCCGGTCAAGTAGTGTGGAGCGACTGACCTCCCTTGTTCGAAGGTTATATGGATTCAGTTTGTGTATCAAATAGCTAACTTAAGGCGATGGAGCTAATAAGCGGACAGCTTTATTCTTATTTTTATAAGAATGCCATATTAGTATGGCGATAACTATTATATATATATCATATATATATATGTTGCCGGTATAGTTTGTGTCTGTGCAGAGGTTTGAAAAGTTAGGATTTACAAACCGTTAGATCTACATGTGGATCTAGCAGTCTGTGCGTCAGGATGATCAAGGCTGTCCCACTGAAGAAACTTGCCTTCAGCGAATATTTTTGGGTGGAAATAGTTAGGAACCGTCGGTCTGGGATATAGTTGAAATGGTAAATGTTTTTAATTTTCATTCCTTTCCTGAATGTATCCCTTTTTTGTGTTCTAGCACAACGCTTTCCTATTTGGAAGCCTTTTATTGTATTTCTCTCTATATATATATGATGAGAGGTCTGGTTTATAAGTATCTGGACTGTTGCCATAGTAACGAAGCTAAAGCATGCAGAGTAAAGCCACTTGGCAGAGATTGACGTTGAACTCTGATGTGCATGCACACTAACTTTTAACATTCTGCTTCCTACCCCTGTTTACAGCAGTCTTTGGAAGGAAGGTGTGTAGCGTGTGATTGTCACATTGACGATGACAGAGTAAATTGAGCAGAGAATTTGCATAAAGTTTCACCAAAAGCTTAGTGATACCTGCTCAGAAGCCTACACAAATTTTTCAAGCTGTCTTCATCATTGTCAACACAATGAAGATCTTGTGTAACTGAAACCCGAATGTTTTTTTGGTCACCTGAAAGCAGTTTTTTGGTACAAACTTGGCTGACACTCGTCTCATACCCAAATCTTCAGTGACAATGGGTTGAACTGAACCGTAATTAATCTGCACATCCTCTGAATACTCACGGATGGCAATTTGATGATTTACCCTCACAGCTGCATGCACATCTGCAATGTTTTTCTCAGTTTTGCTGGCTGCAGGTCTCCTAGAACATTCGTCAATATCAACATTTTTCGGCTATCTTTGAAATGGCTGAACCACTTGTTAACTGGTGTGCAGCTCATACACTCCTCTCCATACTCTTTCTGCAACTTTATGTAGGTCTCTGAGCAGGTATTGCCATAACTTTCACTACTATGGTCAATGCGACAATCACACGCTACACACGTTCCTTCCAAGCACTGCTGTAAACAGCAGAAGTGAGCTAGAATGTTAAAACCTAGTGTGCATACACAGCAGAGTTCAAGGTTAATCTTTGGCAAGTGGCTTCACTCTACGTGCTTTGGCCTCATCACTATGGCAACAGTCTTGATACTTAT
>NC_043017.1:32379241-32389241 GCF_006345805.1 Octopus sinensis | reverse complement strand
TTTGGTCAGCCCAAAGCTATAGCAGAAGACATCTGCCCTAGGTGCCACACTGTGGAACTGAACCCAGAACCATGTGGCTATAAAACAAACTTCTTATTACACAGCCATCTTTGTAAACATAAAATATTTTGTTAAGAAAGTGTATTTTCTTTGAAAGAGAAGTAATTTTCATTTTGTACATTATTTCATGCAGGGGTTAGACAACAAGGTCGTACTTTTAATATATTTACATTTCATTTTAGCATGTAACTCTAAAGCAAAAATGGCTTCTTCTTTCATGTGATCTGTCGCTAAGAGAAATTACTGCAAAAGTAAATAACTAGATAAAATAAGGAATAAAAAAATAAGAAATATTAAAGAAAAATATCTTAATGAGTGCATAAGAGAAAGAAAGACATTTCCACAAAACGGCTTAGCATCACAGGTAACAGCTTTGACAATAATAACAGGCATATATATTCTTTGTTCAGTTTTGCGAACAATAACAAAATGTAATCACTTGCAAACGTTCTTTTCATAAAATCCCATTAATATGGAACATTTTGTCGAGAGAAAGTAAAGCCTGGCAGAATTCAGTCCACAAGACAGGAGCCAGTGTGCCATAATCTATCTCACAGTGCATAAATGAGGAAAGGTAATTTACCTGTGTTTTGGCAAGGTTACAGAGGCTTTCCTTATTTTTTTTTTTGCTTCCAATAGGAATTGAAGACATCCCTGTCAGACACTTCAAGTGAAATTTATTCAGGAAGATACGGGGGAGAAATGGGAAGAGAGATGGGTGGAGAGAGGAGAGAGAGAGAGGGGAGAGAGAGAGAGAGAGAGGAAGAGAGAGAGGGGAGAGAGAGAGAGGAGAGAGAGAGTATGGAATACATGTTTCATCTTTAGACTAGAGGATAGTGCTAAAGGGCCATCTCAAATTTCATGCAACGTATCTGCTCATAAGCTGGTTCTGATGGACTTTTCTAGGAGAACCCATAATGTCAATAAATTCAGTGATGATGGTGATCTCTGGCTAGGAATCATCTTTTAGACACGGTACCAGCAGATGGTCAATACCGAAATTTTAAAGTAAATTTTTGTAAGTTGCCATGACCTTACAAAATCGTGAAATGATAACAAAGTTGTGTCTTACTGAGTGTGCTGAGAGAAAAGCCTTAAAACTTGGAATCCAGCACAGAAGGCCCAGTGATTTATTTGTGCCTGTAAAAGCCATTTAAGAGCTTTCTGTTCAAAAATAATAATAGGACAAAAACCATAATACCTATTTCTTTACTGCCCACAAGGGGCTACACACAGAGGGGAAAAAACAAGGACAGACAAACGGATTAAGTTGATTATATCGACCCCAGTGCGTAACTGGTACTTAATTTATCGACCCTGAAAGGATGAAAGCCAAAGTCGACCATGGTGGAATTTGAACTCAGAACGTAGCGGCAGACGAAATATCACTAAGCATTTTGCCCGGTGTGCTAACGTTTCTGCCAGCTCGCTGCCATAATACCAGCAACAAATCATGGAGGCTGATGGACCCCAGACAGTAGTGAGCAGAGCACAACTCTTGAAAGAAATCCCTTTGTCTTCATAAGCAGGAGTTAGCACCGGTGGCACGTGACCTGCTGTACTTGAGGAGACCTATTGAGTCAAGTACATCAACATCAAAATAAATATCAAATGGAAATTGTAGTTGTGATCCCTGTGCCGGTGGCATGTAAAAAGCACCATCCGAACGTGGCTGATGCCAGTGCCACCTTGACTGGCTTTTGTGCTGGTGGCACGTAAAAGGCACCAACCGATCATGGCCACTGCCAGCCTCCCCTGGCACCTGTGCCAGTGGCACATAAAAAGCACCCACTACACTCACGGAGTGGTTGGTGTTAGGAAGGGCATCCAGTTGTAGAAACTCTGCCAGATCAGACTGGAGACTGGTGCAGCCTCCTGGCTTCCCAGACCCCGGTAGAACCGTCCAACCTCTGCTAGCACGGAAACGGACATTAAACGATGATGATGATGATGATGATGATGAGCCTCAACTGACAAAGACAATAAGAATCATTGACAACAGCATCAACGGTGAGAACTGAATCACCAGGCAGCCCTTCTTCATAGTAACCCCACATCATTTAGTTATGATGTGGTGCTACACATGGAAGTCATAGGGAATCGGTGGAATTAGCAGACAAAACATTAGAAGATGTATATGAAACACATGTAAAAGATAATAGAATCATGAGAACAAATACATCTCACGTAAAGAGGAAACATTCTCCTGTGAGAAAACATTTGCCAAAGATAAGGCGGTGAGCTGGCAAAAACGTTAGCACGCCGGGTGAAATGCTTTGTGTTATTTCATCCGCCGTTGCGTTCTGAGTTCAAATTCCGCTGAGGTCGACTTTGCCTTTCATCCTTTCGGAGTCGATAAATTAAGTACCAGTTACGCATTGGGGTCGATGTAATCGACTTAATCTGTCTGTCCTTGTTTGTCCCCTCTGTGTTTAGCCCCTTGCGGGCAATAAAAAACAATAATAATAAGATGAGTACCTCTCTAGTGAGGAGAAGCCTACCTCCTGTGAAAGGGACTCTGCTGTTAGTGAACTGTAATCCGTCTTCTTTTGCAAGTGGAATGACCTCCACATTCATTTGAAAGGCCAACAAGTGTGTAATAGAAAATGTATATAAAAAATGCAAAAGAACACTCACAAAGAAATGGTTGATTGGACAGGTGATGGGATCAAATTACAAAGGGAGAAGATGGAAGAATGATTGACTGTTAGTGCAAATGTCCACAACATATTATTGGGTTTTACATGTATACTTCCTGGAGAAGGACATCATGCTCGGAATGGTCAGTAGCAAGAGAGGAAGAGGCCAACCAAGAACCTGCTGGCTTGACACCATCAAGAGTGATACCGGAATGGATATAGCCAATCTGAAAGAAGTGGCCCAGGATAGAACTGGCTGGAGGACACTGATCCAATGAGTGACCGAGAGTCGACTTTGACTGAGCGGATAGATAGATAGATGTACACTATCCCAGAATAAAGGCCCTGCTTTAGTCAGTGAGCTCCTCACTGAGGATTCTGAAATCCCTAGCCAGGATTCTGAAATCTCTACCCATAGGAGGTTGGTGATGAAATGGCTCGGGATAAAGTCTACAGGTATGGAAATAATGTCAGCTGATTCTGCACAAGTTGCACAGCCACAAAACTGTTCTGCACACGCTCATCCAGTGTCCAAGCATTGTTGTCATGTGGAGTTATATTGAACACCTAATGTCGCAGGAGTGGCTGTGTGGTAAGAAGCTTGTTTACCAACCACATGGTTCTGGGTTCCATCCCACTGCGTGGCACCTTGGGCAAGTATCTTCTACTATAGCCTTGGGCCGACCAAAGCCTTGTGAGTGGATTTGGTAGACGGAAACTGAAAGAAGCTCGTCGTATATATATATATATGTATGTGCATGTACGTTTGTATGTCTGTGTTTATTCCCCCCAACATCGATTGACAACCGATGCTGGTGTGTTTATGTCCCCGTCACTTAGCGGTTCGACAAAAGAGACCAATAGAATAAGTACTGGGCTTACAAAGAATAAGTCCCGAGGTCGAGTTGCTCAATTAAAGGTGGTGTTCCAGCATGGCCGCAGTCAAATGACTGAAACAAGTAAAAGAGAGAGAGAGAGAGCATGCTGAATGGATCCAATTATCAGCTGAGTCCCTTGTGAAGATCACCTTTCTTCACTGCCTTCTTTTGGCCATAGAGGACATGAAGGGTTCATCAGTCTGGCGGCTTTAGTAAAAGCGGTTGTGTGATGGCCTAGGTGGGGGCCAAACCCTCATTAACTTTTCCAAGTTTCACTTGAAAATGAAGTGCTGCCACCTAGTAAATATTTTGAAAGGTGGATGAGAGTAACAAGAATGGACCAGATAAATGGGCTTGTTCTCAATACACACCTGCAGATTAAAGAGGGAAGATGAGGAGAGGGCACTTGCACTAGTAATCAAGGTGAACATGGTTGAGTGGGGTTTCTATGAGTGGTCCTCAGAGGTCTTCGTTCGTTGCAGGGAATTATTTCTTGTTTGAAATTTTTATTGTTCCTTTCTGTTATTTTACTGCTTAAATGCTTTTATGATATCCTACATTGTATTATTCTGTACTGTCCTCAATCTTTTTGTAAACCCACCGTGGTTAATAAAGAAATTATTATTATTATTATATTATTATTATTATTATATTATTATTATTATTATTACATGCATACCTTTCCTTCTATGCATAACTTTCCTTCTTGGGACACAAAACTCTACTTGTGAGAATCAAAATCAAAATCAAAATCGATCAACATCAATGGAAATTGTAGCTGTGATACCAGCGCTGGTGGCACGTAAGAGAACCATCCAAACGTGGCCGTTGCCAGTGCCGCCTTGCCTGGCCTCTATGCCGGTGGCACGTAAGAAGCACCATCTGATCGTGGCCGTTTGCCAGCCTCATCTGGCACCTGTGCCGGTGGCATGTAAAATCACCCACTACACTCTCGGAGTGGTTGGCGTTAGGAAGGGCATCCAACCGTAGAAACATTGCCAGATCAGACTGGGCCTGGTGCAGCCTCCTGGCTTCCCAGACCCCGGTTGAACCGTCCAACCCATGCTAGCATGGAAGGCGGACGCTAAATGATGATGATGATGATGATGATGATATATATTATTATTATTATTATTATTATTATTATTATTATTATTATTATTATTATTATCCTCATTATTATTATTATACTTTCTACTACAGGCATAAGGCCTGAAATTTGGGGGCAAGGGGTAAGTCAATTTACATCCACCTTGGTGCTCAACTGGTACTTATTTTATCAACCCCAAAAGGATGAAAGGCAAAGTAGACCTCAATAAAATTTGAACTCAATAAAATTTGGTGGCAGAGAGGTAGCAGTCACAGTTTGTTTGCGCTAAATTTGACAATTTTTTTATATTTCCTTTTTTTTTCAGGAACGGTTTGATATATCAAGGGACAGTCAACGGTGTTTGAGAGCATAAAAGATCAAAATTGTAGCTGAGGAAAAGTTAGCTGCTATGGCAGAGTGGAAGCTATCTGATTATTGGAAAAGAGTAACATTTGGTGTCCTATATGGCAAATGTCTTCTACTATAGCCTCAGGCCAACTAAAGTGAGTGGAATGGTAAATGAAAACTGAAAGAAGCTCATCATATATATATATACACACACACACACACATATATATATCCATGTGTGTGTATGAGTGTATGTGTATATGTTTGTGTGTCTGTGTTTGTTCCCTTGCCATTGCTGGCACCTGATGTTGGTGTGTTTCCATACCCGTAACTTAGCAGTTCGGCAAAAGTGGGACTGAACCCAAAACCATGTGGTTGGAAAGCAAGCTTATTACCACACACCTATATCAAAATATATACATGCAGGTGTGCCATTGTTATTTTCAAGAACTTTTCACAGATAGATAGTTGGTTTTTTTAACCTTTTACACAGAAGATCTGCCAATTCTTATTTCTTCTTTGAATAAAGACCTATCATGTTCTTTCAAGAGATACCAGTTTAAGCATCACAAAAAAGAAAAAAAAGTAGAAAAATAACAGAAGGAAAAAGGAAAATGGAAAACACAGTAAAGAGAATCTTCTGGAAATATATCCTTGACAACTTAACTTCTTTATGAAGTGACAATGAATATAGCTGTAGCTTAAAGACGAGGAATTGCCCATTACGTAACAAATTCTTGAAGGACTTTGAGAGTAATGGATTTTGAGAAGAGGAAAGTAAGATTTCTTTCTGAATTGAACACTTCTTTCACGAGTGTTTCAAAAAGGCATAAAAACACTAACAAAAGCCTCATTGAAAATATTTCTTCACCTGAGCAAAGAGGAGGGGAAAACATTTTTTGATATTGACACATCTACAAATTCCAGATTTTTTCTTTCCAGATTTTTTTTCTTTCCCGCCAAATCTGCACAGAGCAAGGCAAAAAAAAAAAAATATCAAACAAAACACAAAGACCCTCTTGTATTTCAGTGAATTTTATTTGCTATTATTTGTAACTGCGATAAGGCACCGACCTGGCAGAATTGTTAATGTGTTGGACAAAAATTATTACTGTCATGTTCTCTAATCTCATATGTTCTGAGTTCAAATTCTGCTGAGGCTGACTTTGCTCTTTATCCTTTTAAGGGTTGATAAATCAAATAACAATTGATCATGGGGCCAATGTAACCGATTACCTCCCTCCCCTAAAATTGCTGGCCTTATGCTTAAAATTTTAAGCTATTATTTATTACTGGGGTATGATTCAGTGGTTAGAACATTGGGTTCACAATTATGATGCTGTGAGTTTGATTCCCAGACCAAGCTGTGTGCTGTGTTCTTGAGCAAGGTTCTTTATTTCACATTGTTCCAGTTCACTCAACTGTAGAAATGACTTGCAGTATCACTGGTACCAAGTTGTATCAGCATTTGTTTTTTTTCCCTTGGATAACATCAGCTGTGTGAGAAGAGAAGGCTGGTATGCATGGGCGACTACTGGCCTTCCATAAACAACCTTGCCTGAATTTGTGCCTCAGCGGGGAACTTTCTAAGTGCAACCCCATGGTCAGTCATGACCGAAGGGGGTCCTTCAGTATGTTGAACTAGCATTGGTGCAGTGGATAAAAAGCTTGACATTTTTTTCTAACTCTTGACATTTTTTTCTATAGGCGCATGAGTGGCTGTGTGGTAAGTAGCTTGCTTAACAACCACATGGTTCCAGGTTCAGTCCCACTGCATGGCACCTTGGGCAAGTGTCTTCTACTATAGCCTTGGGCCAACCAAAGCCTTGGGCCAACCAAAGCCTTGTGAGTGTAATTGGTAGACGGAAACTGAAAGAAGCCCGTCGTATGTATGTATATATATATATATATATATGTATGTATGTGTGTGTATATGTTTGTGTGTCTGTGTTTGTCCCCCTAGCATTGCTTGACAACCGATGCTGGTGTGTTTACGTCGTATATATATATATATATATATATGTATATGTGTGTATATGTTTGTGTGTCTGTGTTAGTCCTCCCAACATCGCTTGACAACCGATGCTGATGTGTTTACGTCCCTGTAGCTTAGCGGTTCAGCAAAAGAGACCAATAGAATAAGTACTGGGCTCACAAAGAATAAGCCCTGGGGTCGATTTGCTCGACTAAAGGCAGTGCTCCAGCATGGCCACAGTCAAATGACTGAAACAAGTAAAATAGTAAAAGAGAGTAGAGTAAAGCATTTCTTCTGAGACTGTCGATTCAACTAGATCGCTGCCTTACCCTTTCTAATTGTGGTCCCAGGCCAGTGATTTTTGAGGGGACAAATCAATTACAACAGCCCCAGAACATCATTAGTACTTTATTTCATCGTCCTTGAAAGGGAGTAAGGTAAAGTTGACCTAGGTAGAATTTGAAATTGGGTTTTTTTTTTTTCTTTTACTTGTTTCAGTCATTTGACTGTGGCCATGCTGGAGCACCGCCTTTAGTCGAGCAAATCGACCCCAGGACTTATTCTTTGTAAGCCCAGTACTTATTCTTTCGGTCTTTTTGCCGAACCGCTAAGTGATGGGGATGTAAACACACCAGCATCGGTTGTCAAGCGATGTTGGGAGGACTAACACAGACACACAAACATATACACACATATACATATATATATATATACATATATACGACGGGCTTCTTTCAGTTTCCGTCTACCAAATCCACTCACAAGGTTTTGGTCGGCTTGAGGCTATAGTAGAAGACACTTGCCCAAGGTGCCACACAGTAGGACTGAACCCAGAACTATGTGGATGGCATGCAAGCAACTTATCACACAGCCACTTCTACGCCTTTGCAGTATTTCTTCTAACTCTTTAGATTCTGAGTTCAAACTCAGCTGTGGTTATCTTTGCCTTTCATCATTTCATGGTCAATAAAATAAAGCACAAGTCAAATAATGGGACCAGCGCAATAAATGTACACGCTGCCATCATTTTACTGGCCTTGTGCCAAAATTAGAAAGAGTTATTTATTACTAAGATACAACTGAAATCAAAATCACAATCAAAATCAAAATCAAATTCGATGACTGGCGTCTGTGCTAGCAGGGTGCAAAGAGCACCATACGAGTTTGATCATTGACAGAGCGGCTAACCGGCTTCAGTGCCAGTGGCACTTAAAAGGCACCATTGAGCGCGATCGTTACCAGCATCGCCTTGTTGGCACTTGTGCCCATGGTAGTTGGGTGCCAAGAGCACCATCCAAGCATGATCGTTGCCAGAGCAGCTAACTGGCCTCCGTGCCGGTGGCATGTAAAAGACACCATTCGAGCGTGATTGTTACCAGTATCGTCTTACTGGCACCTGTGCCAGTGGCATGTGTAAAAGATTCAAGTGAAGTCGTTGCCAGTACCGTCTGACTGGCCCCGGGCTGGTGGCATGTAAAAGCACCACTCTCGGAGTGGTTGGAGTTAGGAAGGGCATCCAGCTGTAGAAACTCTGCTAGATCAAGATTGGAGCCTGGTGCAGCCATCTTGTTTGCCAGCTCTCAGTCATTCGTCCAACCCATGCTAGCATGGAAAGCGGACGTTAAATGATGATGATGATGATGATACAACAATTTTAATAAAATTTAGCAAATCAAAGAGCATGCAATCAAATAGCACGAGGAAGTCCAAATTTGTCATCTCATAACATATACATAAGGAATACTGTGATTGAATAAATGCTTTTGTGTAAGGGAAAATACCAATATGCAAGATGTGTATGTGTGAGAGAGAGAGAGAGAGAGAGAGAGCGAGAGAGAGAGAGAGCATCATTTTGTGTTTTCCTTACAACTGAAATGGGACCCTCCCAATATTGAAATCTCTGGTGCAGGTAAAAACGCTACATGACTTCACACCAAAAGGGAAAAGATTGCCTTTTGACCTTGCTGTCAAGTAGACATCAAGATAAATGGGGGGTGGGTTGGCAGATGTAATTGGCTGTAATTCTGGTGTAGAAATGTGGTTGCCCAATGAAATTGGTTATTTGATTATCGAGTCAACCAAAAAATGAAAAAATCGTTGTGGACAACATATTTTGTGAATTAATAAATGTCTGGTTTGAATCCTGACAAGAACAAAACCTGCTACAGGAATTTCTCAGCTTTGAATATGTCCAGCAAAGCAAGAGTTGTTATGCTACATATAGAATTAACAAGGAAACCAAAATATCACCAGCAAACATACAAAAATTGATTAAAACATATGTTTGGGAACCACACACATCCTAAAAAACACAGAGATAATTCACTAATTAATCCAAGTGCAAGCTCATTAACTCATATAAAAAGCAAAAGCAAACTAGACATAATTAGTAAAAAAAATATTCTAGACATGATTATCTCAAACATAAGTCAAATCACCAATTAATGAAACTGTCATGGGTTAATATTGCTGTGTTGTATCATATTGGATGTCATTACTGTGTTAATTGGATGTGAGATTAGACTGGCCGTGTACAAAAGTAAACTTGCAAACATTTAACAACAGATTTTATTAAAGGAAGGCTAAGCATATATATATATATACATGTATATATTTATTTCTTTACTGCCCACAAGGGGCTAAATGTAGAGGGGACAAACAAGGACAAAGAGTCTCTAGGATACATATCTATCTATATATATATATATTCATAAAGGGTGGAATATAATTAATTTAATAAAATTAATCAATTTCACCTAGTAGATTTGTCGGTATGGAAAAGACCATATTTGGTAAGGGTTATAATAATTATAATAAAGGGTTAAATGCAACAAGTTGCTCAAAACCACATACCGAAAATATTAGAAATAGCAGCCAAAATTGGTCAGTATTTCCTCTACTAGTAAAAAGTCTCCACAAACAAACAGAATTTGTAAGCTGTATATGGCAAAAAAAAGGCATTTTTTTGCCATATACAGCTTACAAATTCTGTTTGTTTGTGGAGACTTTT
>NC_043017.1:32344241-32371741 GCF_006345805.1 Octopus sinensis | reverse complement strand
ATATATATGTATAAACCTCGCCAAGTTAAATATTTAAACCACCTGAAGAATGACTGTAACTCGAAAACTTTTATAATTGAACAGCCATGAAACGATCGTAGTGTTATATTAATTATCTTTTTTAATAATTTTGATATATTTTTAAATAATATAAATTAATTAATCTTATGTATTGGCTTAAGTTTTTCATTGTATGATTTGCCTAATAGTGGTTTTATCTCTAATTTAATATAATATAATATTTTACTATAAAATTGGATTCAATCCTAAATCTGATTTTTCCTTGTAAGTTTGGATTTATTCCCTAATATTTTATTATATATATATATATATACATATATGTATGTATGTATGTATGTATATATATATATATATATATATATATATGTATGTATATATATATATGTATGTATGTATGTATGTATGTATGTATGTATATATATAATAATGAATTTCTCTCAGTGAATCACTATTCAGTGTGCACATATCCATAACTACTTTATCAACCTCACTGCCAAAATGATTTTAAAAATCATCTTATAACAATTGAGATAATAAATTTGAAACTCCACACTTAGATTCCTTTAAATTTATCATCTGTGTCTCAGTAGCTCCCTGCTGATACACACGATATTTATAGACACACACACACACACACACACACACACACATATATATACAACCCTATTATCTCCCCTTATTTCGCTCTCGCGTCTCATGTTTGATCTTTGACCTCTGGCCGAAATCAGATCGCCATGTTGATTCGTTAGCTACTGCACGCATTTTTTTTCTCTCCTTCTTTCTGTGTTTTTCTCTCTCTGTGTATCTTTCTGTTGAAGAGCGTAGGCTCGAAACGTTAAAGACTTGTTTTATTTATATTTCCTGAGCGCCATACTAATACAATTGTTCGTTTGTCTTCCACCTGCCTTCGTCTTTTGTTTATTTTCATAAAGCTTCCCGTTATATATATATATATATATATATATATATATATATCAGTGAGACTCATACATATATATCATTGTATGCTTGTTACTTTTCCAGTAATATCAAGTTATAATTATAATCATCATCACCATCATCATTATCATTATTGTTATTATTATTATTATTATTATTATTATTATTATTGTTATTATTATTATTATTATTATTATTATTATTATTATTATTATTATTATTATTATTTTCATTATTATTATTATTATTATTATCATCATTGTTATAATCATCATCATTATTATTATTATTATTATTATATTATTATTATTATTATTACTATTATTGTTGTTGTTGTTGTTGTTGTTGTTGTTGTCAGCATCATCCTATAAGCAATTTAAATTTTGACAACTGGAAAATAGATATAAAAATCTATTTTGCTCAGGTTTGATGATCTCAGACAGAAAGTATTTTCTTTATGATTTTGGCAATGCCAAACGTGTCATATTTCTATTAGATGATTCTTATGTAAAGTTCTGTTTACCAAATCAGCATTCCATTTCTCGTATTATATATCGTCATCTTCATCATCATCATCATCAACATTTAATATCCATTTTCCAAGCTTGCCTGGGTTAGATAGTTTTGATAGGAGCTGGCAAGCCAGGGCCTGTGCTGGGGCCTATGCTGGGCCTTATTGTATCTACTTTATCATGCCTTCTACAGCTGCCCTTTTTATTTTTAGGTGGCGAGCTGGCAGAATTGTTAGCACGCCGGGCGAAATGCTTAGCGGTATTTCGTCTGTCATTACGTTCCGAGTTCAAATTCTGCCGAGGTCGACTTTGCCTTTCATCCTTTTGGGGTCGATAAATAAAGTACCAATTTCGCAGTGGGGTCGATGTAATCGACTTAATCCCTTTGTCTGTCCTTGTTTGTCCCCTCTATGTTTAGCCCCTTGTGGTCAATAAAGAAATATATTTTTTACAGATGCCCGTTCCACTCTATAGAAAGTACAAGGTGCTTTTTACATGGCAACAACACTAGTGAGGTCACCATGTAACTTGAAAGGTGAAGGCCCTGCCTCAACTAAGAGGAGGAGTATTACTGAAGGAAGTGGCTTTGTGCCAAGGAAAGAGGGGTTAAAGTATCATAGGGGGATAGAAACAAGTGTCTTGCTGTAGAGGAGATACATGGCTGCCCCAGTCAGAAAAGAGGGGAGACTGAGAGAGAAAGGAAGAGTAAAATTGAGCAAGAAGATAGTGGTGGAGATATGTTGGGGTGTATATGTATGTGTATGTATAACTATCTATCTATCTATCTATCTCTCTATCTATATTATATATATATATATTAAAAAATTCTATATGTGGCTGAAGATTGCTCGACATTTCAAAACTGATGTAATACTTACAGTGTTTAATAAAATGAAGTAGCATGAAACAATTGTACTACACTACCTTGGATTTCCTTGTTACTTATTTTGATTATATATATATATATATATATATATATATATATATATATATATGCATATATTTGTGTGTGTGTGTCCTTGTGACTCCACCACTGCTTGACAACTGATGTCGGTTTATTTACATTCTTGTAACTTAGCAGTTCAGCAAAAGAAACTGTCAGACTAAGTCCCAGGTTTAAAAATGAATAAATCCTGGAGTTGATTTGTTCAAATAAAATGTTTAAAGGCAGTGCCCCAGCGTGGTCACGGTCCAGTGACTGAAACAAGGGAAAAACAAAAGATAAATAGAATTTAAACAAAAAAACAAGGAATCTGTAAAGTCATTATTTTTATCTAATTCTCTTTTGTTTTTTTTTTTGTTTTTTTTTTTGGTTTCCTAGGAATGGAATTTCAAATTTATAGAAAATTATAATGTATTGGAAATGGTTGTATTTTGACTTTTTATTGAGAGAAATTAGTTATGCAAATGAATTGTGTTTGCTTGAGAACTGAAGCTTAGTCAAAGAATCAATTTAGCATTACCTATCTACCATCACACAATGGTGTCTGACTAAGAAATATTTCAAAGACTAATTCTTAAAAAGGAATTCATGTGTCAGTGAGTTTGAAATTAATTGTGATTGGTTTCCGAAAACCAGAAACTATTAGGATATTATTGCGAAACCATATTCAGAACCTGAGCCTCAGTTCTCTAGCAGAATTCATTGTTTCTCTGGTCAGTTAACTTCCCTGAGATTATTGACATCCATCTACTGTTGCTTTATACCTCACTAAATCCAATCTACATAGTTAATTTCCTGTCAGAAAATCAAATTACTAAGGAATTTAATATATCTTTAGACCGATGTAGACCTTTTCTAAAGTTTAGGTCAGTGAAAGACATTTGTATATATTACACAAATTACTTTCTTCTTACAGTGAGAGACCCCATATGCCAATCACAGTTGCAGGCGCATGTATGCATAAACTCTAACACATTCATTTTCACATAAACGCACATGCACACACACACGTACATATCCATGCAGTCTCATAGTGAAGGCACCATAGAATATGCTATAATGAAGGAATGGTATTTACAATTTATGAAGTGCCTGGAATAAACCTTCAAGTATTTTATGATGCAGGGTTCATTATACATTTCGCATTGCTGCTCATAAAGCAATTGGATTTATTGGAGTCTGGTATGTCGACATTAGTAATGATTAAACGCTAATGATAATAATTATCATATATCATCATCATCATCATCATCATCATCGTTTAACGTCCGTTCTCCATGCTAGCACAGGTTGGACGGTTCGACCGGGGATCTGGGAAGCCAGAAGGCTGCACCAGGCTCCAATCTGATCTGGCAATGTTTCTACAGCTGGATGCCCTTCCTAACGCCAACCACTCCGTGAGTGTAGTGGGTGCTTTTTACGTGCCACCTGCACAGGTTAGAAAGTTGGTGTGTGAAAGCACGTGGTTGGATGTATAAAAAATAGAAAAGAGTGAAAAAACTACAGAAGGTTTGTTTTAAAAATGTTAGAAAATTTTGTGTATAGTAACATAGTTTTTTGAGAAATAACCGGTTTCGTGTAAACTTTTCAAATTTCTCAAATTTCTTTACCTACATCATGTCATGTCTTCGTTATGAAGTGCAATTTATATATATATGTATATATAGTAAATCCAAAAGAAGAAGAACAAACACAAAAAAAACAACAATGCGAGGACATGGTACATGTAAAGTATTAGCAGACACTCAGGGAAGGCAAGAAAGATGGTTTAATGTTTCAAGCAAAACTTTTCTTCCAAAGCAGAAGAAAGTCCAATAGAAAAGGAAGATGGAGGAAGAAAACTGCATTTATATATATATATATATATATGAATGCATGCATGCAGGTATGGCTGTGAGGTAAGAAGTTTGCTTTGCAACCACATGGTTCCAGTTTCAGTCCCACTATGTGGCACATTGGACGAGTGTCTTCTGTACTTTTGAACCAACCAAAACCTTGTGTATAGATTTGGTAGATGGAAAATGCAAAAAGCCTATTGTGTGTGCGTGTGTCTCTTTGTATCTGTGTTTGTCCAAGACCCACCTACCACTTGGTGACTGGTGTTGCTGTGTTTATATCCTTGTGACTTAGCGATTCAGCGGAAGAGAACCGATAGAAATAAGTAGCAGGTTTAAAAATAAAATAAGTCCTGGGGTTGATTAGTTTGACTAGAATTCCTTAAGGTAGTGCTCCAGCATGACCACAGTCTAATGACTGGTACTAATGAAAAATAAAAGACACACAAACACACATACACAAACACACATACATAAACACACAGGCTCACATACAAACACTCACACACACACTCAAACACATACACAAGCACCACTAGATGCTTTCTCTTTTCTTAGTTTTCATCACGTAGCATCTCACATTTTGTAATACTTACAATTTGTTTTTTTTTCACTGCTTATCTCTCTTTTTACTCTTTTACTTGTTTCAGTCATTTGACAGCGGCCATGCTGTAGCACCACCTTTAATCGAGCAAATCGACCCCGGGACTTATTCTTTTATAAGCCCAGTACTTATTCTATCGGTCTTTTTTGCTGAACTGCTAAGTGACGGGGACATAAACACACCAGCATCTGTTGTCAAGCAATGCCAGGGGGACAAACATAGACACACAAACACACACACACATATATATATATATATATATATATATATATATATACATATATACGACGGGCTTCTTTCAGTTTCCGTCTACCAAATCCACTCACAAGGCATTGGTCGGCCCGGGGCTATAGCAGAAGACACTGGCCCTAGGTGCCATGCAGTGGACTGAACCCGGAACCATGTGGTTGGTAAGCAAGCTACTTACCACACAGCCACTCCTGCACCTATGTTTGTTTTGTTTTATATATTTCGGAAATTAAACATTTTAATATACAAAACTATACTTCACATTATTACACGTACTATATGCTAAAGCAAAAAATATTGTATTTATTGACTATCTTCGAAATGATCACAGCATCAATGGAAAGTTCAATGCCAACTTGCTAAGGTAGTTACGAAAGACTAACAAGACCAAACGACCAGGAAAAACTGATGTATGGAGTCTTGCTTCATTAGGACAATGCTTCAGCACACAAGTCCTTGGTTTCAATGGCTGCTCTACATGACTGGCTTTGAGCTGGTTGATCCCCCTCCCTGTGTTAGGGATTTGGCCCCATCTGAATATCTATTTCTTTACTACCCACAAGGGGCTAAACACAGAGAGGACAAACAAGGACAGAGAAAGAGATTAAGTCGATTATATCGACCCCAGTGTATAACTGGTACTTTACTTATCGACCCCGAAAGGATGAAAGGCAAAGTCGACCTCAGCGGAATTTGAACTTAGAACGTAACGGCAATACTGCTAAGCATTTCGCCCTGTTTCCCAACATGAAAAAAACATTCAGCTGGGCTCCAGTATAAATGTCAGGAAGATGTCTTATCTGTTGTCGATGACTATTTTGACCAACAGGATAGCTTTTTCACCTGTGCGACCCAGGCACTGCAACTACTGATGGATGTGTGTGGACAGTAAGATGTTAAAAAAATGAACTTCATTTAGTCACATTCCATGAAAGTGTATTGCTCAGCCTATGAGCATTTCATTTGACCCTCATAATAATAAAAATTATTATTATAACTGCATCTGTTTTATTATTAGCATAAAACATTTGGAGCTGGGTTTGCACCATCTAAGCAAATTATGTTCCCGCACCAATGAGAAAATCTGCAGTTTGTTCCTTTTATTGATATTTTGTCATGTACGAAGTTGAGATATTCCTTTATAGCTGAAAGATATAATACTCTTTTACTCTTTTACTTGTTTCAGTCATTTGACTGCGGCCATGCTGGAGCACCATCTGTAGTCGAGCAAATCGACCCCGGGACTTATTCTTTTGTAAGCCCAGTACTTATTCTATTGGTCTCTTTTGCCGAACTGCAGTGTGACGGGGACGTAAACACACCAGCATCAGTTGTCAGGCAATGCTAGGGGGACAAACACAGACACACAAACATACACACGCATATATATATATATATATATATATATATATACACACACATATACGACAGGCTTCTTTCAGTTTCCATCTACAAAATCCACTCTCAAGGCTTTGGTCAACCCAAGGCTATAGTAGAAGACACTTGCTCAAGGTGCCACGCAGTGGGACTGAACCCGGAACCATGTGGTTGGTAAGCAAGCTACTTACCACACAGCCACTCCTGCGCCTATGATATAGTGTAATAAGTATAAAGTTTACAAAAATGTGGGAGGAGTAATAAGAAAAGATGAGAAGAAACTATTTCCAAGACCGTTTTTAAAGAGGCATAAGAGAGAGAGAGCAGGAACACAAATAACAGACCATTATAAAAGAGAAGAGAGAAAAAGCGAGAGTGTTTACACATGTAGGAGACAGAAGATTCAACAGATTATAAAATATGCAGTGGAAAATAGAGTGTGTAACAAACTTATAGAGCTTTATAGATAACTAGCATTATCGCCCGGTGTTGCTCGGGTTTGTAAGGGAAATAACTATATAAGCATTTTTAGAGAGTTATATCCAAAAAATAGCAAAAAAAATGCATTAAAAATGGAAAAAAAATGATGGCAAATTTTTTTTTAAATCGTTGACTCATCGTAGACATTTTTAGAGAGTTACTTCCCTTATATAATAGCGAAAAAATGCATTAAAATGGAAAAAATGATGGTAAATTTTTTTTTAAATCGTAGACTCATCGTAGACGCGCACTAATACCCAGAAGGGCTCGATATGAATTACGACTATAAGATACCCGGTTTTGGTTAAACTGCACCGCAAAATATGGGAGTAGTTAGGAATCTAAATCGTAGGAGACAGACACACAAACTCTCTTTTATATATAAAGATAGAGGTAAGATTGAAAGTGATAATTCAAAAGATTGTAGAATATGCAGTGGAAAACAAAAGAAAGTTTGTAACAAAAAATAAGGAGTGGCTGTGTGGTAAGTAGCTTGTTTACAAACCACATGGTTCCGGGTTCAGTCCCACTGCGTGGCACCTTGGGCAAGTGTCTTCTACTGTAGCCTCGGGCCGACCAAAGCCTTGTGAGTGGATTTGGTAGACGGAAACTGAAAGAAGCCCGTCGTATATATGTATATATATATGTATATATATATGTATATATATATATATATATATATATATATATATATATATATATGTGTGTGTGTGTGTGTGTGTGTGTGTGTGTGTGTGTACGTGTGTGTTTGTGTGTCTGTGTTTGTCCCCCTAGCATTGCTTGACAACCGATGCTGGTGTGTTTATGTCCCCGTCACTTAGCGGTTCGGCAAAAGAGATCGATAGAATAAGTACTGGGCTTACAAAAAGAATAAGTCCCGGGGTCGAGTTGCTCGATTAAAGGCAGTGCTCCAGCATGGCCGCAGTCAAATGACTGAAACAAGTAAGAGAAAAGAAAAGAAAGAAAGAGGGAAAAGTGATGTTATGCGCTAAATCGAATTGGAATATTAAGACTGTTCAATGAGAGAAGAAATAAAGGTAGAAGCGGTGATGTTTACGGAAACAGAAAGAAAAGGTGACTGTAGTTGTGAAACAGAAGTGAAATATTAAACTTTTAAGAATTTTCAATGAGATACTTACTTGGAATGTATTAATGTTAGAATAAATTCGTCATGCCTTATATTTTAGTGAGAGGAAGGAGAAAACAAACTTAAGGAGAGGCACTCTTAAAAAAAAACCAACAAAAAAAAAAACCAATATTTCTTATACTATAGAAGCACTTGTTGCCAGAAAAACAGTTTCATTTTTGTGATATTAATGTTTAAAGATACCTGACAGAACACATTGAAGTTAAAATATCTTTACGTAATAAACTCCTTGATATATAAGTTACTGAGACGGATCAAATTTTTCTCAACACAGACTGTCTGCAATTTTGTAGAGGGAATAAAACTAGAGAAAATATATGCTGTCCTACAATGCCACAATAATTATTCATATATATATGTGTGTGTATATATATATATATATATATATATATATATAGAATAAAACTTTATATATAAAGAACGTGAAATTCATGAATTGACGAACACGGAAGACAGACAGTCATTCAGAGCCTTCATTCTTCAGTCAGAAACCGATTCATCATGGCAAATTTCAGCTGTTTAATTCTGAGATTTGCTCCAAAACAGCCAGCCCCAAGGAAAAGCTAAGCTATGGGCATTAGATTTCCTTGGTAGAAGGAAAGAATGTGACAACAGAGACTAATAGGAAAACAAGAGACGAAGAGAAAATTGGAAACAGTAATGAATAAAAACAGGAATGATACGACTTTGAGACAAAATGTGAAAAAAACAATTGAACAGCAAGCGTGGGAAGCGGTTACCTTTTCGGTAGAGATGACACGTGTAGTACAGGCGGCTGTCACCAATGGAATGGCTTATATAACTAAAATAAGGATGTCTGAGAGACACCCCCATGCCGAAATAGCAGTCAAATCCCTGACTCTAAAGACCACCTTAAATGTTCATATCACACCATGAGATAAGACAGAGGGACAAAATAGACTAGCAAAAAGATATTACTGAATAATTTTCTCACTTGATAATATCGATATTATCCTTATTTATAAATATATATATATATATGCAAATGGCAGTGCCCCAGCATGGCCACAGCTCGTGAGATGAAACTAGAATCAATCAATCAATCATATATATATATACACACACACACATACATACATATATATATATATATATATATACACACACGCACATACAGAGGCGTGTTTGTGTGCTCATATATAACAATATGTCCTAAATCACAGCAATTTTAGTGGGTTTCACCTGTGAAAACCCTTAAGTGTTCCCAACCTCTCAATACTTCCTCAGTAACACCCAGCAAGTAAAAGAAAATATGAAAAAATATAAAACATATAATAATAAAAGTGAATGCATTTATATAAGAATGGCTTTTCTCTTGTAAAAGAGAATTTCTTTATAAATGAGACAACTGAATTATTTTGCATACAGCATTGCATGCAAATGAAAAAGCTTGAAAGAAATCCTCCACCCCTACGATGTGATCTTGAAGCCCTCACAAAAAAATACAAAATAGACATCAACAACAGATTTCAAATTATACCGAAAATGCAAGAAGGGAAGAACCCAGACAATTTGGCAATTGATGGGAAAGAAAATTCTTGCATCTTCTGAATTACATTTACCAAAAGAGAATGAAAAAGCAACAATGGATATCTGTAGCAACTATGGATTTTGTGGAGAAAAGGAGAAAAGCAAGAACCTCAGGTGGTTCCAATTGCGAAGAATATAAAAAGATCAACAAAGACGTTATACAAGAGTGGCAGAAATTCAAAAACGGTTACATAACCAATTTTTGTGAAAATCTAGAAGAACAGGCAAAATGCAATAATTCAAAAGGTCTTTTCCAACAGGTAAAAGTACTCAAAGGAGAATATAGTGCAAAGGCGATGAGCTGGCAGAAACGTTAGCACGCTGGGCGAAATACTTAGTGGTATTTCGTCTGCCGCTACGTTCTGAGTTCAAATTCTGCCGAGGTCGACTTTGCCTTTCATCATTTCGAGGTCGATTAAATAAGTACCAGTTATGCACTGGGGTCGACGTAATCGACTTAATCTATTTGTCTGTCCTTTTTTGTCCCCTCTGTGTTTAGCCCCCTTGTGGGTAGTAAAGAAATCAGTTGAATTAAAATTATAGATTGCTGCCCCACCCCTGTTGGTCACCCAGCCTCAGTTTTTAACCTAACAATTTCTAATCTGTTTACTCCTGTATAAAGACTACCACCCCTAATATGTTAACACTCAACTGAATGATGACAGAGTTACAAACCCAAGACAACATCTAAAACTACCATATCTGGTTCTAAATGCAAGGAAATGATGTCTCTGAATACCTTTCTTTGCAGTCTGCTGCTTAATTAAAAATGGCAAGGCAGCTGGAGGAATCTAGCTTGATCAGGAAGACTTCTATTGTAATGTCATCAATGATACATGGCAATGAAGATTGGATGTGTGAATATATGTGATTACATTTAACCCTCTTATACAAGAGAACTGAATTAGAATATTCACTGATTCCAGCATAGCTAAGTCTAAGTCCATGCCAGATCTGTAGATACACAAAATTATTGTCATCAGAAAAATTAAGAAAGCTAACTTACAAGAAGATCATCATCATCATCATCATCATCATCGTTTAGCGTCCGCTTTCCATGCTAGCATGGGTTGGACGGTTCAACTGGGCTCTGGGAAACCAGAAGGCTGCACCAGGCCCAGTCTGATCTGGCAGTGTTTCTACGGCTGGATGCCCTTCCTAACGCCAACCACTCCATGAGTTTAGTGAGTGCTTTTTACATACCAACAGCACAGGGGCCAGGCGAGGCTGGCAACGGCCACAATTGGATGGTTCGCTTACGTGCCACCAGCACTGGTACCACAGCTACAATTTCCATTGATGTTGATTGATTTCGATTTTGATTTTGATTTTCACTTGCCTCAACAGGTCTTTACAAGTTGAGTTTTGTGTCCCAAGAAGGAATGGTATGCATAAGTGGACTGGCTACATGCCAGGTAGAGACCACGGGTTATGGTCTCACTTGTCCTGCTGGGTCTTCTCACGCACAGCATACTTCCAAAGGTCTCGGTCTCTAGACATTTGCTTGGTGAGACCTAAAGTTCGAAGGTCGTGCTTCACCACCTCTTCCCAGGTTTTCCTTGGTCTGCCTCTTCCACTGGTTCCCTCAACCGCTAGCCAATCGTGGCCATTGCCAGCCTTGCCTGGCCCCTGTGCTGGTGGCATGTAAAAAGCACCATCCAATTGCGACCGTTGCCAGCCTCGTCTGGCACCTGTGCCGGTGGAACGTAAAAAGCACCCACTACATTCTTGGAGTTGTTGGTGTTAGGAAGGGCATCCAGCCGTAGAAATACTGCCAGATCAGACTGGGCCTGGTGCAGCCTTCTGGCTTCCCAGACTCCAATTGAACCGTCCAACCCATGCCAGCATGGAAAGCGGACGCTAAACGATGATGATGATGATGATGATGATCTTCTTGTAAGTTAGCTTTGTTAATTTTTCTGATGACAATAATTTTTCACACAATTATCTTCATCCATTATAATTAAAGAAAGCATTTTATAAGATTTGAACTGTAGATTTAACTTGGGTTTACAATTCTAAATTCATTTACTCTTTGATTAGGTATACTTATATTAGTCCCTGCCAATTAGTCTCATATTTTAAAATTATTGAGTTAGGCATGGGGATACTGATTCTAATTGGTTTCGGCTTTGGAACCAATTAATACTTTGGAGTCATTAGGTTTAAGTTGTTAATCATTCTAAATTAAACCAGGTTCTAAAATTTTAATTTCTCAGCAGTTAGCATTTAATACCACTGGATTTGTTGAATTCATATTATATTAACAGAAGAAAAAAAAACAAGAAAACAAAATCTTAAGATTCTTATGTTGAAGAATAAAAAGATTTAGTTCAACTACAATTAACATATTAAATTCAATTAATTCTAAAAAGGTAAAAGTAAAAGTTATGCTGTGAGAAAAACAGTGTTAATAAATGACTAATATTATTTTAATTATTTCAACAACTTCAGACATATTTTGACCCACTCAGCAAACATCAACAACTTGCACACACATACACACACATACATATGCAGATTCATGCGCATACATTTATTATGAGACAGATGCACATAATCATGGTCAGTGCAGTTTTAGTTCATCTAAGCAAGATATTTAATCGTTGAAAATGCCTACAAAATTTCAACATGCACTTAATTCAATAACCTTGTGTTTAAATGAGTTACACACATGCAACAATTACAAATGGTTATCAAGGATTACCTCACGGGACATTTAGATGCTTTAGCGACCATTCACTTTATCAGCCACTGTTGAACTGAAAACAATTACTTGTACACTACCACGGGACATTTAGATGCTTTAGTGACCATTCACTTTATCAGCCACTGTTGAACTGAAAACAATTACTTGTACACTACCACGGAACATTTAGATGCTTTAGTGACCATTCACTTTATCAGCCGCTGTTGAACTGAAAACAATTACTTGTACACTACCACGGGACATTTAGATGCTTTAGTGACCATTCACTCTATCAGCCACTGTTGAACTGAAAACAATTACTTTTACACTACCATGGGACATTTAGATGCTTTAGTGACCATTCACTTTATCAGCCGTTGTTGAACTGAAAACAATTACTTGTACACTACCACGGGACATTTAGATGCTTCAGTGACCATTCACTTTATCAGCAGTTGTTGAACTGAAAACAATTACTTGTACACTACCACGGGACATTTAGATGCTTCAGTGACCATTCACTTTATCAGCCGCTGTTGAACTGAAAACAATTACTTGTACACTACCATGGGACATTTAGATGCTTTAGTGACCATTCACTTTATCAGCCGCTGTTGAACTGAAAACAATTACTTGTACACTACCACGGGACATTTAGAAGCTTTAGTGACCATTCACTTTATCAGCCGCTGTTGAACTGAAAACAATTACTTGTACACTACCACGGGACATTCAGATGCTTTAGTGACCATTCACTTTATCAGCCGCTGTTGAACTGAAAACAATTACTTGTACACTACCACGGGACATTTAGAAGCTTTAGTGACCATTCACTTTATCAGCCGCTGTTGAACTGAAAACAATTACTTGTACACTACCACGGGACATTCAGATGCTTTAGTGACCATTCACTTTATCAGCCGCTGTTGAACTGAAAACAATTACTTGTACACTACCACGGGACATTTAGATGCTTTAGTGACCATTCACTTTATCAGCCGCTGTTGAACTGAAAACAATTACTTGTACACTACCACGGGACATTTAGATGCTTTAGTGACCATTCACTTTATCAGCCGCTGTTGAACTGAAAACAATTACTTGTACACTACCATGGGACATTTAGATGCTTTAGTGACCATTCACTTTATCAGCCGCTGTTGAACTGAAAACAATTACTTGTACACTACCACGGGACATTTAGAAGCTTTAGTGACCATTCACTTTATCAGCCGTTGTTGAACTGAAAACAATTACTTGTACACTACCACGGGACATTTAGATGCTTTAGTGACCATTCACTTTATCAGCCGCTGTTGAACTGAAAACAATTACTTGTACACTAGCACGGGACATTTAGAAGCTTTAGTGACCATTCACTTTATCAGCCGCTGTTGAACTGAAAACAATTACTTGTACACTACCACGGGACATTTAGATGCTTTAGTGACCATTCACTTTATCAGCCGCTGTTGAACTGAAAACAATTACTTGTACACTACCATGGGACATTTAGATGCTTTAGTGACCATTCACTTTATCAGCCACTGTTGAACTAAAAACAATTACTTGTACACTACCACAATGTAAAGTAATTGCTGACATGAAGAATGGATGGAATATAAAGTGATCAGGAGTGGACAAAGGAACGTTGCAGAAATTCTATATATCACTCAGAAATAACAGCAATGTCTTAGAAAGCTAGTGAAATATGATTTTAAATTGCTCTGCTGGAAATATAATTCTGGACGCTTAAATACATACGAGCAGCTAGTGAGTTGATAGATGCACATGAACGTAGATAAATAAGTACTATTAGTTATATAATTAGTAGGAGCATATGAACGTAGGTAGTACAATTTTCATCAATAAGAGTACACAATAAATCAACAGGTAGCCAGTGCTATGACTTTATGCCTGTGTGAATTGAACAAGTGGGAAAATGGACCGTACGTATAATACATAAAAGAAAATTTAGAGCATTTTGCAATAAGTTACTTTATGAGACTCCTTGGTGTCTGGTTATTATTCACCTCATCATCCACTGTGCATATATATATATGCTTGTGTGTATGTGTGTGTGTGTGAGTTAGTATATATATATATATATATATATATATATATATGAGTGTGTGTGTGTGTAAGTATACATTTATATATATATATATGTGAATCTGTGTGTGTGTATATGTAAGTATACAAATATGTCTTTTTATCTATGCATATGTGTATATATATATATATATATATATTCTCATACATATATATGTATATATATATATATATATATATATATATATACACATACATATATATATGTACGTATGTATGTCCTTGTATCTGCACATATGTATATGTGTGTATATATACATGTATGTGTGTCTATGTATCTATACATATGTATATGTGTGTGTGTGTGTATGTGTGTGTGTGTGTGCGTGTGCACGTGTGTGTATGCACACATACATCTCACATGCATATACAAACCCCTGTACACAACAGGCTTCTACAGGGTTACAAAACTTGTTGCTATGTGAATTGTTCATTGACATTAACACAGTGTATAATTGTACAGAATGCAGAGCTAGCAAAGTCAAGTTGACAGGAGTTCAAATGACAAGCCGAGAGGTTAGCATCTTATATCCTGCAAGGTACACTCAGTGGGGAGCCAGTATAAGTGATGCTGTATGTTCTTTCTTAAGCTTAGGGAATAAGAAGAGTGAAAGAGAGAGAGATAGGGGGAAGGAGAGAGACAGACAGAGACTGAGAGATAGATAGATAGGTAGATATAGTTAGATAGATAGATAGATAGATAGATATAGATGGATAGATAGATATAGATAGATAGATAGATAGATAGATATAGATAGATAGATAGATAGATAGATAGATAGATAGATATAGATAGATAGATAGATAGATAGATAGATAGATAGGTAGGTAGGTAGGTGGATAGTTAGATAGATAGATAGATAGATAGATGGGGAGAGAGATAGATAAGTAGGTAGGTAGGTAGGTAGGTAGGCAGATAGATAAAGAGAGAGAGGGGGGGAGATTTATAACGAGAAAAGAATGATTAATAATGAGAGAAAAAGTGTGACAGAGAATACTGAAAAGGAGAGAAAGAGAGTGATAGGAGATAGATGGATAGACAGAGAGAAAAAGAGAGCGAGATTTGTAATGAGAAGAGAAAAGAAAGATTAAATACTGAAAGTGAGAGAGAAAAAGAGAGAGGAAATGAGAGAGAAATATGATGAAAGATGAAAGGAAGAGGAAGTGAAAGAGTGAGAAGCAGAGAATGGAAAACAGAGGAAGGAACTAAGAGAGAAAATGTAAGAGAAGAGAAAGAGTGAAAAGAGAGAGAATGATTAATATTGAGGGAGAAACAGAGAGATTATTAATACTGAGAAAAAGAGAGACAGAGAAAAAGAGTGAGTGAAGGAGAGAGAGAGAGATTAATTATTCGTTGGAGCAATCTTTTATAATTGCGAGAGCACCGATACATTGCGGGTTATGAATAAATAAATATATGGAGTCAATAAATATATGGAGTGGCTGTGTGGTAAGTAGCTTGCTAACGAACCACATGGTTCCGGGTTCAGTCCAACTGCGTGGCATCTTGGGCAAATGTCTTCTGCTATAGCCCCGGGCCGACCAATGCCTTGTGAGTGGATTTGGTAGACGGAAACTGAAAGAAGCCTGTCGTATATATGTATATATATATGTATGTGTGTGTTTGTGTGTCTGTGTTTGTCCCCCTAGCATTGCTTGACAACCGATGCTGGTGTGTTTACATCCCCGTAACTTAGCGGTTCGGCAAAAGAGACCGATAGAATAAGTACTGGGCTTACAAAGAATAAGTCCCGGGGTCAAGTTGCTCGACGAAAGGCGGTGCTCCAGCATGGCCGCAGTCAAATGACTGAAACAAGTAAAAGAGTAAAGAGTATATCTCATTGTATTTAGTATTGTTACAAAATTGGGCCCCAGGAAGGGTTTATAGCCAATAGTGGATGGTTAGTCATCACTGTATGATGCTTGACAAACAGCTGTGAATCTGGTTGTTATCAATGTCCTGTTAATTAACCTTGTTAACGAAGGGGCGTGACTCAGTTGTCAGGGAATTTGACTCATGATCGTAAAAGTTGCCGAATTTGCTGCATGATAGAGACCAGGAAAAGTTCCCTCACATAAGGACCAGGCCTTAAAAAAATTAGGTCCGCTCGTGTCCGTTGCCAGCTTCGCCTGGCCCCCGAGCCGGTGGCACGTAAAAGCACCATCTGTTCGTGTCCATTGCTAGCCTCGCCTGGCCCCCAAGCCGGTGGCACGTAAAAGCACCATCAGTTCATGGCCGTTTGCCAGCTCTGTCTGGCACCTGTGCAGGTGGCATGTAAAAAGCACTCACTACACTCACGGAGTGGTTGGCGTTAGGAAGGGCATCCAGCCGTAGAAACACTGCCAGATCTGACTGGGCCTGATGAAACCTTCCGGCTTCACAGACCCCAGTTGAACTGTCCAATCCATGCTAGCATGGAAAATGGACGCTAAATGATGATGATGATGATGATGATGACTGGGGTCGGTATATTCGACACTTACCCAAGCTTCCATGCAGTGGGACGGACCCTGACCCGAGTGGCTGGCAAACGAATCCTGTGACAAGATTAGTTATTGTTGAGGAGCATAGTTTCTCACTCATGAAGCAGATGAACGATACATTTTTTTCTCTGAATAGGGCACCAGTGCATGGTAGGTAAGTTTTCCTGTGGGTGAAATTAATATTGCGAGCTGTTAGTAAATGTAAATTTCACAGCACTAAAGAGAGAAAAGCACTTGGAGTTGATAGAGAATTGTTGCAGAACAGATGGAGTATCAGGTATAAGCCAACACCCGTAGGCATTTTGGTGTTAACAGGGTTTTTCATACTAAAACCTATTTAACACTAGATATGTGGATATTTTGAAAATACCTCTTAGAGTGACAAATGTGCCTTCCATAGCTATGGGCTGCCCTTAGGCAAGGTATAGCACCCATTCAGCAATACTGCCAGGGACACAGTGAAGTCATGGGACTGCAGCATGGTGGATTGTGAAGAGGTAGCAGAAGAGGATCTCAACTGAGCCCATGGTGCTTCTTACATTGATGCTGAGAATTGATGCTGAGTAGAGGGATTCTAGGAGATCAACGAGCGGGATCACCAAGTAACTGCAACGTATCCATAGGGGTGATGTCCATTGGTTGTGTCATCAGCCAATGATTGATTCATTGTGACTCAAACTCCCAATTCAAATTCGTAATAACGGAACTGAATGGTGACAGAGAGTCATAGGAATCCACAAAAGCAGCGCAACTAAAGAAGAAGAAAAAGCAGAAGAAGAAGAAGAAGAAGAAGAAGAAGAAGAAGAAGAAGAAGAAGAAGAAGAAGAAGAAGAAGAAGAAGAAGAAGAAGAAGAAGCAGAAGAAGAAGAAGAAGAAGAAGAGCAGAAGATTACAGGTGTGAAGTGGAGAAGATTTGTCAAGATTCATCAAAGCAATTTGAGTTGAAGAAACAGAACAATAACAGAACAATATCCTGCTATCAACTGATGCATTTGTCCAAACCCACGCAAAATCAAAATCTTCATTATCTCCGTTGTGACTTCTTAGCAAAATCCATACCTAGATTCAAATTACATCCATTGTAAATAAATTCAGCATCTTTTATTAAATCCTATTTTTTCTGTAAATCCTCTCCTTCAGACACTCATACGTTGAAGTCAACAGGTGTGACCTTCATTCAAATGTTAGGGTTGATGTCAATGAAGTGGCTTGAAGGAGCCAAGAATTGAAAATGCTCCTCCCTTTATATGCAACACCTTTATTGCATGAAAGCAATAAAGTTGTTATCTTGATGGCTCTAGTTATAAATATATGATTGGAGGGGTCAGGGAAATATGACCTTGACACAGAGTGTAGCTTGACCAAGCTCTGTCGGATCACCTGAGTGAGAGCAAATGTTGCAAGACTCCTAATAATCAGTGAGGCCAGGATACAATATTAATATTCTCAAGTATGTGTGTCTATGTGGAGGCACGTGGCTTAGTGGTTAGTGTGTCAGCATCACGATCATAAGTTTGTGGTTTCGATTCCTGGACCGGGCGACACATTGTGTTCTTGAGCAAAACACTTATTTTCACATTGCTCCAGTCCACTCAGCTGGCAAAAATGAGTAACGCTGTGATGGACTGGCGTCCCGTCCAGCTGGGGAACACATACACCATGGAAACTGGGAAACGGGGCCTATGAGCCTGGCTAGGCTTTAAAAGGGTGCATATATATATATATAAATGGGAAGCTTTATGAAAATAAACAAAAGACGAAGGCAGGTGGAGTACAAACAAACAATTGTATTAGTATGGTGCTCAGGAATATAAATAAAACAAGTCTTTTACGTTTCGAGCCTACGCTCTTCAACAGAAAGATACAAAGAAAAGAAACACGGAGAGAAACAAGGAGAGAAAAAAATGCGTGTAGGAGCTAGTAATTCAACATGGCGATGTGTCTATGGGGAGGAAAATTTTTAATTCTTGGCTCCTTCAAGCCACTTCATTGACATCAACCCTAACATTTGAATGATGGTCACGCCCGTTGATTTCAATGTATGAGTGTTTGAAGGAGAGGATTTACAGAAAAAATAAGATTTAATAAAAGATGCTGAATTTATTTACAATGGATGTAATTTGAATCTAGGTATGGATTTTGCTAAGAAGTCACAACGGAGATAATGAAGATTTTGATTTTGCGTGGGTTTGGACAAATGCATCAGTTGATAGCAGGATATTATTCCTTTATTGTTCTGTTTCTTCAACTCAAATTGCTTTGATGCATCTTGACACATTTTATCCCACTCAGATAGATCCAGGCAATAACTTCCCCAACATGTCAAATTAATACTTTAAGTTAAAATTAGGATTGTAGAAGGGGTTGTTTATATATACTGATCACTCTTAATCTTGCAAAAATAAGAAGATAAAGAATAAAAGATAAAATGATATAAAAATAAAACAAGCTTTACTGAGGAGGCCCATCAAGACCAAAATATGTCAGTCGATTTTACTAAATGTCTTGAAAGGAATTTAATGGTGTTATCTCTACTTGCTCGTTGTTTTCATTTAATTTTCATTTTTTTAATTTTACCACTAAGAGAAAGATTTTGCCAATTAATCGTATGGATAATTTTAGTTAATCAAGTTTTTCAATAAACTGTAAATATATATATATTGGTAAAAACGGTAAGATAACAAAAGAAAGAAAGAGACCTCAATATTATGTAAATAGATTTCCACTTCGGCATCCGAAACTCAGAGTTTTATCTTGGCTATTGAATAATTGTCACATATTAATTTACAGATATATCATCATCATCATCATCATATATATATATATATATATATATATATTATATATATGTATGTATGTATGTATATATATATATATATATGTATGTATATATATATATATATATGTATGTGTGTGTATATGTTTGGGCATCTGTGTTTGTCCCCTCAACATCGCTTGACAACAGATGGTGGTGTGTTTACATCCCTGTAACATAGCGGATCGGCAAAAGAGACCAATAGAATAAGTATTAGGCTTACAAAGAATAAGCCCTGGGGTTGATTTGCCCGACTAAAAGCGGTGCTCCAGCATAGCCACATTCAAACTGACTGAAACAAGTAAAAGAGAGAAAAGAGAGAGAAAGAGTATATGTATGTACATATGAAAGAGGTTTTGTCATATTTGTATTTTGTCCCCTGAATACAACCTCTTGGTATTTTCCTTTGGTCTTATTGTCTAGTATACAATTGTCTTGTGTTTCAAGAATCACTGTTCCAACATATTTTGCCTGCGAGTGCTTCAATACTTATGGAGTGCAGAATTGGTATTGCATTGAATTGCTGGATGGGAAACATTTCTGGATAATGATATTTTGTTGAACGATGTTTAACAATACTGTAATGGCTAAAATGGTATTAAAAGTGAAATGGTATTAGAGGGAAATAAACAACAATGAGAATGAATTAATATAATATAAGGATACATTTCTTGTGCAGAATTTAATCTATCTATCTATCTATCTATCTATCTATCTATCTATCTATCTATCTATCTATCTATATCTATCTCTATATCTATCTATCTATCTATCAATCATTCTATCTATCTATCGATCTATCTATCTATATATTTATATAAATATATATATATATACACACACATATATATACAGAGAAAGTGAGAAAGACATAAATGAATATATATATGTATGAATACTTATAAATATATTGATGAGCATATATTTATATATATATATATATATATATATATATATAATATATATATATACCACATACACATACATTCACACATATTCGCACATGTGTGTGTATATATATATACATATATATACACATTTATATGCACAAATATATATATATATAATATATAAATATAGGTATGTATATGTACTGTTTCTCTCTCTCTCTCTCTGTATATATATATATATATATGTATATATATATATATATATATATATACGTATGTATGTATTTATGTATTATGTATGTACGTATGTATGTATATCTCATGGTACAGAACCATATTGCGTGTGAGGTTTCTTTGGTGGTGAAACATGCCTGTGTTGTTCTGTTGAATATTAAACTCACGAAATTCTCATACAGCAAGACTAGAAATACTCTCTTATGTAGATCCAATTATTTCCCATGTTCTGCCATGTGTTATGTAATTAGGAATTACAATGACAATAACAACAACGACAACAACAATAGCAACAAGCATTAACTGCCGGATTTGCTGACAGATCTTTCAACAGCTGTACCATTGAAATGAACACTACTACAACTGCTGTTGCTACTACTACTATTACTACTACTGCTAAGAAGTAATTCACTGTATATGTCATGTATATACATTATATATATATATATATATATATATCTATATATATATATATATATATATATAATGTATATATATATAATGTATATATATATATATATATATAATATATAATGTATATATATATATATATATATATATATATATGTATATATATATATATATGTATAGATATATAGATAGATATATATATCTATATCTATATCTATATAATTCAGGGTGAATACTTGATAAGTGTAAGCACCTGTATATGCCAGCTAGTAGCAGAGGTGAGAGGTATATGCATCAAATGAAATAAAAAACAGAACACAAAGGATGTTGCGGTACACGTGTTTCAAGCTTTATGAAACAACTTATTCTTACATCAATGTATAATCGACATAACAGATGTTTTAAAGCTCTCTTCAGCCGCATGCAATTGCTACACCAAAGACCTGTATCACATTATGAAAAGTCCGAAAAGGAACATTTGGTATTATCTATAATGGTAGGTATATTGAGTTTCACTGATACAGTATGGACGGAATTTCGAAGTCCAATAATACCCTGTACACCTATTTGATTATGAAGATTTACAAACATACTTTCTCAGTGATACTCAGTTTACCTACCATTATAGATAATACCAAATGTTCCTTTTTGGACTTTTCATAATGTGATACAGGTCTTTGGTGTAGCAATTGCATGCGGCTGAAGAGAGCTTTAAAACATCTGTTATGTCGATTATACATTGATGTAAGAATAAGTTGTTTTATAAAGCTTGAAACACGTGTACCGCGACATCCTTTGTGTTCTGTTTTTTATTTCATTTGATCTATATCTATATATATAAATAGATATACAGATATCTATATTTATATTTACAAGTATAGATATATATATATCTATATTTATATGTGTGTATATATATATATACACACACACACACATATATAGATGTACACACACACACACACACATGATGTATACATCATCATCATCATCCTCATTTATCGTTTGTTGTCCAAGCTGGCATGGGCTGGATGGTTTGACCAGAGTTGACAAGCTGGAAGGCAGCACCAAACTCCAGTCTGATTTGGCATGGTTTCTATGGCTGGATGCCCTTCCTACAAACAACCACTCCGAGGGGGTAATGGGTTCTTTTATATGTCACTGCCCATGTTTCACTGCTGTGTAGCACAACTGTTTGCACACAACCATCATACAATCTGCCTTTCAATCTGAAAGAGAGGCCCTTTGTTGCCAGCAGAAGTAGGACCTCTCTAAACTGTGCCCAGTCTAATTTTATTCTCACAGCTATTTCTCAGGGCATCCACCTCTGCTACTAACTTGGTCCCATAGACAACAGAAGCTTCCTACTACCTCTAGCTTACTCCACTGGAAGTTGATGGAGTCTATTTGCTGTACATTTTCAGTGTTTATTGTACCTGTGCATCTTCCATGCACAAAAGCTATGTTCCCTGTTAACCTTTCTCTGATATTGCTGCACATCTTATGTGTCCACAGCTTACACTCGGTACATCTTATAGAGTTTCTACCTACACCTTTTCTACTGATTGAGCAGGGCTGTCTACCTGAAGGGATTTAATTTTTCAGCCTTCCTACTTACTAGGACTTAGGTTTTTACTAGGTTAATACTAAGGCCCTTCAATTCTAGAATTTGCTTCTACACCCGAAACTTCTCTAGTTCTGGCAGTGATTCAGCTATAACAAGGTCATCAGCATAGAGGAGCCCTCAGAGGCAGCCTGTCTTAAATTCTTCTGTTATTGCCTAGAGGACTGTGATGAATAAGAGGGAGCTTAGTACTGATCCTTAGTGAACCCCTACTTGTACCCTGAATTCTTCGCTGTACTCATTGCCAACACTCACCTTACTGGTAGCATCCCTGTACATGGCTTATACAGCTCTCACCAACAACTCATCTATCTCTAGTTTCCTCATTGACCACCAAATAAGGGATTGGGGTACCCTGTCAAAGGCTTTCTCCAAGTCAACAAAAGCCAAGTACACAGGTTTATCTTTGGCTGGATATTTCTCTTGCAGGTGCCTTACCAGAAATGTAGCATCTGTGGTGCTTCTCCCTGGCACAAAACCAAACAGTATCCCATCTAGACTAACCCTTTCCCTGATTAGTTGGGCTATGACCCTCTCCATAACTTTCATCATTTGATCCAGCAATTTATATACATATAAGAAATATATATATATATATATATATATACCGGAGTAAACACATAAATGTGAAACAAGGTGGAAAAAAGAGTACCAAATACCAGGGGTAGAGTAATACGCTTTATTTAAAAGCAGCAGAAATTCAACAAAACCTGTTACTCTGTTACTCGTCGGATGTTCCCGTTCGATGAACGGGAATGTGAAACTCAGAGTAACAGGCTTTGTTGAATTCTCTGCTTTTAAATAAAGTTATTAATATAAATATATGATATATATATATATATATATATATATATATATATATTATATACACACACGTACATATGTGTGTGTGTGTGAATTTATAAAACAAGATGATGGAATTAACAGGTTTTAATCACAAGTCAATAATTGTTTCTGTGCATATTGATTACTATTACATAAAAAGTTATATTAACGATGACATATAGAAAATATAATCCAACAGCAGCAGTCTACCAAAATGTCATCAGGTGAATTGTTTTGCTAGCATTGTTAGATCACATTCAGTTTCCCAACGTTTTACACCCTGTTGTATATTCCGCATTCTCTCTATGCTGTAAGTCGTAAAAGTACTCAATGACAAGTAAAGAGTCAAAAAATATATATTACAAAACAAATAAACCAAAATTAGTCAAAGGAAATAAAAATCAGAAGTATAAATATAAATCAACTGAAGCTAAAATTCTGCCTTTTTGTTTCATATATTTTATTATAGCCATTTTTAGTTTTGGTTCATTTTTATTTATATTTTTGATATTTATTTTCATTGACTAATTTTGACTATTTATTTTGAAATTTATATCTTTTAGTCTTTACTGCCATTAATTCATTTCGTATTTTTATGACTTATATCTATTTGAATCTATAAGTTACTAAGTGTAAAGAGAATGCTGAATATACCATAGAGCATAAAAGGATGGGAAACTGAACATAATCCAGCCGTGTAAACCACTCACCTAATGAAGTGCTAGAAAACTCAGCAACAGCTGTTACCATTGCACAGAAACAATTGTTGCGATTTGTGATTAACCCTTTCATTACTGTATTTATTTTGAGATGCTCTGTGTTTCTTCCAATTATTTTAAATATTACAAAGAATTTAGTAAAATAATATCGTTATCATTGAGCTAGTGTTAAGAACATAATTTGTGACTAAGATTTGGTGGAAGATTTGAATTCAAAACTTATGTAAACAAGACATTTGTACTAAAGAGCCAGAGCCGGTTTCAGCCGGGTTGGTAACGAAAGGGTTAAAGCCTGTTCATTGCATCTTCTTGTTTTATAAATTCTTATATAAATTCTGCATACAGCAGTGACGTTCCACATGTATAAAAGGAATAACCCCGCTGTATGATAGCATATGGTAGCCAATAACTGTATAGGAGCTTTGAAATGCATGTTTTGAGGTTATTTACCCAGATGATATTAAATAAATATATTTGGAGAGTGACTGCTACTGCTAACATAATGCTGAGGAATTTGAATGGCTTAATGGAACCTGTATAACTAGACATTTCCCAGATTGTTTCTCTTCTAAGGATGGGCCTTTGTACCTGAAATATAAAGTTTTGTGAAACTTTTCACATTGTCAGAAGTTTTTTTCTATTTTCCATTTTTTCCCTTCTTCAATGCTTCAAATGAACTACAATACTCTATTAGATATATATATATATTATATATATATATATATATATACACATATATATATATAATAGATATATATACGGGGTGTGTGGTGTGTTGTATAGAAGAAATATATAATAAAAAGAATTCCAACCTTGTCTGATTTTCACGTTTTATTTACAATCTTATAATGATATAAGATAATTTAAAATAATAAAATAAAATAAAATAATAGAATGTTAAATGTTCATTCTGATTGAACTTAACATTCTATTATTTTATTTATTTTATTATTTTATATTATCTTATATCATTATAAGATTGTAAATAAAACATGAAAATCAGACAAGGCTGGAATTCCTTTTATTAATATATATATATATACATATATATATATACATATATATATATTGATAGATATATATAAATTAAATATATATATATATATATATATATATAATCATATAATATATAGATAGATAGATAGATAGATAGATAGATAGATAATAGTATAGATAGATATAGATATATATACTAGCAGCTAAGCCCGGTTTCACCTGGTCTGTTTGGATGATGTGGCTGTGATCGTTTTCGGTTAGGGATAATCTATAACACTGTTTCTCAACCTTATTTCGGGTTCCCTCTTTTGATTGGAGCCTTCATCCCTGTCAGAAAACAGCTTCAGGAGTTGTGAAGAAAGAATTTGTACGTAGTCTGTTTCTGAGAGCTATTCTATTGGACCTGTGTCTAATCATTAAAACATTGATTTAATTATGAGCACAGAAAGAAATTATACATTAATCCCTATTTTTGTAAGCAGTTGCATCCGTAAAAATTTTATTTGCGGAGAACAGAAATTGAAAGAAGATATATGAAATGGATGTGTGTGTGTATGTGTGTGCATATATGTGTGTGTGTGTGTGTGTGTGTTCGTGCTTGTGCGTGTCTATGTGAGAGAGCAGAAGAGGGACAGCATAGCGAAAGTTTTGGCCGACCGTCATCCTGTACTCCTCTTGTTGCTAGCGAAATGGTATATGCCGGCTGTGTGGGCAACTGAGTTTTGAACTCAGAATGTAAAGGGGATCATAATTAATACAGATGCCTATTTTGTTTGATACCTTGAAGACCTCTGCAATTCAGGCACCCAAATGGGTCCTGAAAAAATTTACCGGTTAAACATTCCCTTATAGGCCTCTACCTCCTCCATGCCCATCCACCCTCTGCCACACATACTTTTCTCACTTTTTATTGTGTACATCTCACAATTGTTTTCCTGTTGTGTATTGAATTTTCTGCCCCACTTCTCATAAATTCTTAAAATGAATGAAACCTGCATGCACACATATACACACAGACATACATACATACTTACATACACACATATACACATATGCATACACATATACACACCTGTACATACACAAACATATCTATAAGCAATTGTTCATAATTGCACTCATACGCTTACACATATGTGCACACGCACAGATATCTTTACATACACAAACATAGTTACAAGCAAAGAATCACACTGAATTGCACACATGCATACACACACACACAAACACACACACACACAAACACACAGGCACACAAACATACTTATATACACAAACAAACAATAAACACACACGTTTACACATTCACACACACGTACAAATGTTCGTACAAATAGACATGCTTCCAGACAGACAGACAGACACACATACACACACACACACACACACACATACATACATACACAAACAAACAATCACACATAATTGTGCACATACGCACAAGTTTACACACATAAACAAGCTCTATCTCTCACACACACAAACATACCCACACAAAATTCTGCACTACCCACATCACACACATATACATACACTCTCTCTTTCACACACACACACACACACATATACACATACACACATACACAAACAAAGAATCACACTTAATTGTGCACATACACACAAACTTACACACATAAACAAGCTCTATCTCTCACACACACAAACATACCCACACAAAATTCTGCACATACCCACATCACACACATATACATACACGCTCTCTTTCTCTCTCTCACACACACACACACACACACACACACACACACACATACACATACACACATACACACATACACAAACAAAGAATCACACAATTTTGCACATACGCACAAGCTTGCACACATAAACATGCTCTCTCTCTCTTTCTCACACACACACCCACACACACACATATACACACACAACAAACATACACAAAACAAAAAAAAAAAAAAGACATCATACAGAAGCTGTGCAAATGTATCCATATTCCAATCAAGAAATGCAAATTAGAAAAAAAAAAATAGAAAGATTTTTGAACTAAAAAAAAAACAACAAAAACCC
>NC_043017.1:32339241-32341741 GCF_006345805.1 Octopus sinensis | reverse complement strand
TTCATCGTTTAACCTCCACTTTCCATGCTAGCATGGGTTGGACGATTTTGACTGAGGGCTGGCAAACCAGATGGCTGCACCAGGCTCCAATCTTGATCTGGCAGAGTTTCTACAGCTGGATGCCCTTCCTAACGCCAACCACTCCGAGGGTGTAGTGGGTGCTGTTTACGTGTCACCGGCACTGGGGGCCAGTCAGGTGGTACTGGCAACGACCTCGTAAAAATCTTTTTACACATACCACCAGCACAGGTGCCAGTAAGGCGACGTTGGTAACGATCACACTCGAATTGTGCTCTTTTACATGCCACTGGGATGGAAGCCAGTTGGCTGCTCTTGCAACGATGTGCCATGTCTGTTCTGGTTTTGTGAAGTCCAGGTTCTCCATGTTGGAACTGAGGGAATTCGACCTCGAAATGAGCAATTGGGTTATTTCAGTATAAAGTGAATGTGTGTGCCATAATTGCATATTTTCATTAGTTTGATTGGGGTGTTCGCTGATTTGTAATTAATTTGGCAGAGAGGGTTGCCTTTTCTCAATCTTTTGCTTTTTTACCTTTTACTTGTTTCAGTCATTAGACCGTGCCATGCTGGGGCACTGCCTCCTAGAATTCTTAGCTGAATGAATCGACCCCAGTACATCATTTTAAGCCTGTTACTTATTTATCAATTGCTTTTTGGTGAACTGCTAAGTTACCTGGATGTAAATACCAGCACCAGTTGTCAAGCAGTGGTAAGGGACAAACACAGACACTGACACACACACACACACACACACACAAGCCAAGTGAGATCGTAGGATTGTAGTTGTGGCCAATGCTAGTGTCATGTAGCTGGCGCACAAAAGCACCCTTCAAATGTTGGCCGATGTGCTGTGCTTGAGAAGTTCTGTCATGTCAAGTGAAATTGTAGTAGTGGCTGATGCCAGAGCCTTCTGACTGCTACCTGTGCCAATGGCATGTAAAAAGCACCATTTGAGCATTGGGCCTCACGGAGGCAATGACAGGTGACTGAGACCTTTGGCGATATACTGTGCTTGAGAAAACCTGTCAAGCCAAGTGAGATCGAAGTCATGGCTACATAACTGCCAGTGGCATATAAAAAGCACCTGCTACACTCTTAGAGTGCTTGGTGTTAGGAAGGGCATTCGGCCATAGAAACCATGCCAAATCAGATTAGAACCTGGTGCAGCTCCCTGGCTTACCAACTTTCGGTCAAACTGACCAATTCATGCCAGCATGGAAAATGGATGTTAAATGAAGATGGATGATGATGATGATGATGACAATAGTCTTCTTTCAGTTTCCATCTATCAAATCCACCCACAAGGATTTGATTGGCCAAAGGTTATATTAGAAAACACTCGCCCAAGGTGTCACACAGTGGGGACTGAACCCAGAACCATGTGGCTGGAAAGCAAGCTTCTTACCGTACAGTCATGCCTGCCCCGAACATTGAGTTAACGTCTGATGGTGTATGTGATAATTTCTTTCTTTCATCCTCGATCACTATGTCAGGCCTCTTATGCTTGTATTTTACTGTGGTGTATATATACCTGTGATGTATATATATATATATATATATATACCATGACCGACCAGGGTATCAGATGTTGCTACACATCGCTGGTCACAATGTGCTTCACATTGTTTTAGCCTTAAAATGACGCCACTTCGCTGGCTAAGCAAGCAGGCCAACAGAAGAAAAGGTGAGAGAAAGTTGTGGCGAAAGAGCACACCAGGGATCGCCACCATCCCCATACCAGAGCCTCGTGGAGATTTTAGGTGTTTTCACTAAATAAACACACACAACGCCCAGTCTGGGAATCGAAACCGCGTTCCTCCAACTGCAAGTCTGCTGCCCTAACCACTGAGCCATTGTGCCTCCACATATATATAGGCGCAGGAGTGGCTGTGTGGTAAGTAGCTTGCTAACCAGTCACATGGTTCCGGGTTCAGTTCCACTGCGTGGCATCTTGGACAAGTGTCTTCTACTATAGCCTCGGGCCGACCAAAGCCTTGTGAGTGGATTTGGTAGACGGAAACTGAAAGAAGCCTGTCGTATATATGTATGTATATATATATGTGTGTGTGTGTATATGTTTGTGTTTATATGTTTGTGTTTGTCCCCACCAACATCGCTTGACAACCGATGCTGGTGTGTTTACGTCCCCATAACTTAGCGGTTTGGCAAAAGAGCCCAATAGAATAAGTACTAGACTTACAAAGAATAAGTCCTGGGGTCGATTTGCTCGACTAAAGGCAGTGCTCCAGCATGGCCACAGTCAAATTACTAAAACAAGTAAAAGAGTAAAGAGAGACGGTAAGAGAGTATATGTAACTATATTGGCATATGTATTTGTATTTGTCTGTATATTCTTTGAAAATATATTCATGAGAATTCTTTCAAGGAAGAGAAAGCTGGATTTTAATAAAGAAGCCAAAACTCCGTTGGTGGAATTTGAATAACAACGATAATTGTTACATATTGAATTTTAGGAAAT